>NC_079508.1:68245745-68545745 GCF_030052815.1 Hevea brasiliensis
TCCGATCCTTTATCCCTTTGATCACCGATCTCGGTCCAAGCATTAACATATCTCTCGACGCCAAGCCGCCCGCTTGCTTTCCGGCCAAAGCATTAAATGCCCATTTTCCCTATATATACCCCCTCGCCGTTGATAAGTGGGCATTTCCTTCTTTCGATTTTTTTCTCTTTCTCCTTTTTGTTTCTTGGTTCTAGTCGCCTCGCTCAGGAAAGTTCCGCCATAGCAATCGTGGTTTTGATCCTCTTCCGATGGAATTCTTCTCGATCGAAATTTACATTTATCCTTGGATTGGATGGAACCTAATTGACGGCATGGTGAGAGAAATCGATTTGACCGATCTCAGATATGCTTCTTGCCAGCGTACCGATCTCGGAAGTCATTTCCAACTGGAAGTTCATTCCTGCCTTTCCATCACATTGGAGTGCTCCGAAAATGATTCTGATCTATTATTATCATGTTCGACAATGGATGAAGCATCCTGGCTTCAATATCTCGGGATCAGCTTATAAACTCCGATCCTTGGAACACCCGGGAGTATCCTGAATTAGTTATAACCTGATCCATGGATCTCCCGAGTATCCTTGGGATAAGTTATAAACTAATCCTTAGGATCACCTCTTCTGTATACAGGATTTTTCACTTGGCCTCTGTGAGATCATGTAAAATGATGTGGATCCAATGTTAAGGTAATCCGGATTCTAGAGATCGCTCTAAATGATGTAGTCTGTCAATGTAATCGTGCATCCTCAGTAGATCGCCCAAATGATGTATCTCGAATCTTTTGCAAATAAAGACTTTATTTTGCAGCTTATCATCTTATTATTTTTGCATTGATTATTTTCCGATCTCTAAGGTGGTTATCCGATCCGGATTCTTTATGAATGACACTTGACCGATCCTTTATTCCAAAATATTTAAACTTATTATGCCGATCTCCAATTAACCGATCTCTCTCAACATTCTGATATTTGAGAGAAGTGTCGAGAAGCATTACCGCCGAGTCTCACCAATCGATCCGCCTAACCTCGCGAGCATTAAATGCTCGGACTAGTATAAATAGGGGAGGGTTAGCCATTGTTCTCTCATTTCATTTTCGCCCCGCTCATAGCTTAAAGTTCTCTCATTTTCTCCAATTTCCCGGCCGATTAGACTCGTAAGGACTTTGATCTTCTTTTTGTTTAAGTTCTTTGTTTCTTTTGAAAATGAGCGTGCGAAAGGTCGCAGCGAGCCCTCCTTCCATTGAGTTCTCTTGGTCATCGTCGATGAAGAAGAGGCATCAAGCCAAGCGCATAACTGGACCCCTTAGGTCTCTGCCTGTCGGTGGCCGAATTCGTACCATTAAAGCGTCTGCGCCCTTCTTCAAGAGAGAGACCCTTCCTATGTATCGAGCTTCCACGGTTCTTGGGAATCCGATGCGCAATCGTTGTTCAAGAATACAACATTTGTCACGATTCATATGAGTACGATCAAGTGCCATGGCGATCTTCGTGTCGATCATTCTTTTGAAGAGGATGACATGGTCATGGTGTACGAAGAACGATTAAAGGCCGTCGAGGTTCCCTCTACCGATTTCTATAAGGAGGTCCTAAAATTTCACCGAATATCCATTGTTCAAATCCACCCCAACTCGTGGCGATCTTGGTTTGCCTTCCGAGGTCTATGCCGAGCTAAGGGAATCAGACCTCTGACTAAAGTGTTTGCCAAGCTGTATGGCTAACTCACCGAAAGGACGATGACCATCGTTCTTTCAGTGAAGCTTCTAATTGCGGGCTCTTTTCCGATCTGCTCGTCTCTTAAGAACCTGGAAGAATCGTTTCTTCATTGTGAGGAGCAAAGATCAGAGCCGCTGAGGACTTCCCCGCATGGTGGTACCGGGGACCCTTGCTTAGAACCATATTACCACGAGCGAAGAGGAAAGTTTGATAGTGATGGATCTGAAGAGTGAGGCTGCCACTAAAGTATTCTTGTTTGGATTCGGTGGCTAGAAATTTGCACCATTGAATGTTCAGTTGCTCAGCCAAGACCGCGAACTTCCGCTCTCTAACCTCAGCATCGGTATTTTCTATATCTCAATTCTCACGACCTTAGTGATCTCACTAACCTTTTCTTTGTGCAGTATGGCGGGTGGTGAGGTTCAAGGAAGCGGAAGAAGGAGAGAGATCTCACGGAAGATAAAGGAGATAAAGCGTTGAACGACCAAGCGCCGATCACGAACACGAGGAGATACAAAGTGATCCTCCCCAACCTTCGGTCCACACCACTGACTACCGATCTCCTCCTAGATCGGAGGAGCAGCCTCAGACTCTTGCGGTTGTTCCAAGCGGGAAGGGGGCCTTCTCAAGCTTCGGAGGACCTCTTCTCTGGGGCGCTCAAGTCTTGATCGCTTGAGGAATAATCGGACATCAAGGAGAACTGCGATTTCGCCAAAGTCACGGGTCTACCATCTTCTTTCCGGAGGATCGGGGCAAAGCTATCCGAGATGGTCTCGGCGACATATCGGCTCGGACCATGAGCTTAAGCGTGGAGTGTCCGTGAACCGGACCATGATCCCAGGGAAAGGATTCAGCGCAGGTAAGGAGATGGGAAGAAGAATCGGAGGTGGATTCCTCCGATCCCAACTCTCATCCGCTGGGATTATATATCTCAAGTCGAGGGATCGCAAAGCTCCATGAAGACCTGCCAGGTTGGCGAGCAGAATCGCTTTGGATGAGAGGGCCGTGCTCTTAAGGAAGTCCAGTGCTTCACGCCAACGAAGCCGCTCAGTCGCTCAACATAGGAACTTGAGGCGAAGGATAAGGAGCTTAAGGAGAAAGACAAGGAGCTTAAGGAGAGGGATGAGGAGATGGTGAGGGGTAGATGTGTGGCCTATGTGAAGGCTAACAAGGCTGTCTTGGCCGCACTCCGGGGCGTTACCCGGAAGAAGACTTTTCTTGGATGGCCGATGTGGCTCCACGAGGACAATGATGAAGACGGTGAGGATGAAGCCCAGGTGAGAGGAGAGAGGAGTGATCCAAATGTAGATCAGTGGGGTGATCCCCAGTAATAACTAATACAAATTATGACATGAAATGAAATGCCTTTTGTTCAATGAATGATTGTGATCGGAAAATTTTAAACCATTATTTATCTGAGTATTTGATTGTATGAGCACAAAGAAACAAAACTAAATGTGATTATTAATCTAAGTATGAGAGATCGGAAAGCACTTTGAACATGAGATCGGTAGGGAAGAAATCTTTGAGCAGAACTTATTGAAAATTTAACTCGAATACTTAAGATCGGAATCGAACCAAAACTTTAGCTCTTAAACTTTCGGAAAGGAGGTCGGCAATAAAGCGATAGGAAAAGATCTAGTGCCGTTCATTTTATTCATCAACAGAGATCGAGAATATTCTTGGCAGTCGAAATCCGACATCGGGTTTGAGAGGTCGGTAAAATGATTTTGAGAGATCGGCGAGGCTTTAATGAATATGAGGACTTAGCATTGATTCAATTCTCTGTGAGGAGAGATCGGAAATGTGACCTCCTATCAAGGAGGGACCGGAAACCTGATTAGCTGTTCAAAGAAAAGATTTTTTATTGATTCTAGGGATCGGCCAAAATATGGTGTCGACACATGTAAGAATTGACAAGTGTGAGTATGTGTATGAATGTATATGTGGGAATAACTCCCCCTATGTATATACCTATATCAACGCATATTAACAAATAACTCCCCATTAATAATTCGAATGAACTATTCATAAGCATTTTGAGTCACAAGGAGTTTTTAGGCAAGTATGACTAGAATATTAACTAAATATGCACAATATATTTTCGCAAACAACTAAACAACATATAACTTATTAATCACAAGATATATCAATAATGTCAATCATTCACTTCTCTCCTTTTTTGTCAGCATCAAAAGAACATGGGAGAAAACATGCACATATGTATAAACCAAATCTGTTTAAGTGTAGTGAACTAAAATAGACAAAATAGTAGATAATATAGCAAACTAATTAAAGTCCAGAAAACTAAAAAAATAGCAAATAGAGTAGCAAACTAAGAGACAGACTGTCAGACAAAATAAAATCAGTAAACATCCAATAAGGTGATTTATCCTTTCAGCCTAGAGCTTCTTCTGATTTGTCTCGGAGGAGCCATCTTCACCCTTTTTGACTTAACAGGTTTATCACTCAAAGATTGAAGAATTTCAGCAGCCATTGCAGTTTCAGGTGTTAAAGAAACAATAGGGCCAACAGTTAACTTAGATGCAACAATGGTACTGGATTTTGCAGTAGGCTTTTTGCCAGTTTTAGCCTTTTTGTCAGATGGTTTCCCAGTTTTTTCTTTTTGCTTACTTCCCTCTTTAGCTGATTTTTCTTTTCCTTTAGCAGGTGCAACAGGAGTAGGAGTCTGTGGTTCCTGCTCAGAAACAGAGTCACTCATATCATCTTTATTTCCTTTTTTGCTACCTCCTTTTCCATTACTATCATCTGATTCTTCTTCCTCTTTTTCAGTTTCTTCTTCTTCCTCTTTTTCTTGTTATGTTTCCTTTTCTTCTTCCTCTTTTTCTTCTTTTTCTTCTTCTTCCTCTTCTTCTTCTTCCTCTTCTTCCTCTTCTTCCTCTTCTGTTTCCTTTTCTTTTTCTGTTTGTGGAACAGAACCAGTAGCAGCAGCCTTACTAGTTTCTCCAGCTTCAGTGCTTGAAAGACCCAAATGAACTTAGATTTTGGATAACTCATTCACAATTTTATACATCATTATCAAAGTTCCATCAATCTTGGAATCAAGTGCATTCATAAGAACATCTTGAAAAGATCTAAATTTTTGTATTTCTCCAAATTCAATCTCAACAAACTACCTTAAATTATTCACTTCTTCCAGAATTCCTTCAACATAAAAAGCATCACTTGCACTACCCTTAGACCTAACGCTTTGTTCAAACCTCAGTTTCCTGCCATTATCATCTTTCTGCAGACTTGTAATTGGGATCATATTTGTTCTAAGTTTCTTATTTTCCAAGGATATCCCAAAGTCTCTAAATAGGCCATTAAGAAGATGGGCATATGGTAGTTTGTAAGGTGGTTTCCATTTCATGATTTATTTCAGCATAAAGTAGGCAAGATTAAACTCAATTTCATTCACAATATGCCATATTATGCAGAGATCAAGTGTGCTTAAATAGTTTGGACTACCAGTTCTAGGATTCATCACATAAATGATGAAGTTGTGAAGGATTTTAATGTGTTGGTGAGCATGGGTGATACTGGTTTTATCTTTCACTTCTCCTTTAAATACTTCAGCTGCAAATCTCTTTTATTGAACTCTCTAACAGCAAAGACTTCTTTGTGAGAACAGATTTTATTCCCACTGTTTGGGATGCCTATGGCTTTGGCTAACCTTTCTATTGTCACCTCATAAACTTTTCTTTTCATTTTAACCTTAAAAGATTTATCACTTTCAGCATCATCAACTCTCAAATTTCTATAGAATTCTTGAACTAAATCCACATATATTCCCTCAGTATTAGAGCATAATTTGTCCCATTTTTGGTATTCAAATAGAGACTATAAAGGAACTAAGACTTCATTAAAAGCAAGCCAGTGAATGTACCTTGGTTCATGAATGGCCCTTTCCATAAGCATAATTAGAGATTTTGAAGTCTTTTTCTTTTTATAACCTTTCTCCTAGAACCTTTCAGTGAATGTACCTTAGTTCATGAATGGCCATTTCCATAAGCACAATTAGAGCTTTTAAAGTCTTTTTCTTCCTAAAACCTTTCTCCTGGATAGGCTCATTGGTCCTCTTCTTAGACTTTTCTTTTGTTTTTCCAATGACTAGAGAAGCTTCTTTCTATGTAGGAGGAGGAGATGAAGGAACACTGGCATTGGCAGAATCTGAAGATGATGAGGGTGTGGTAACTTTTTCTTTGCCTTTTCCTTTTGACTGTGCCATGACCAAATCAGAAATAGTTTGTAGTAGGGATAGATAAAACTAGGTTCACAAAATAATCAATGTGAGCAGTCAATGTATAACCATTAGAAGTATACCAACACATTTTTGACGCAATGTCATGTATTATTCAAAAAATTTTAGGACTGACAGTAAGAAATATTAGGGTTTTTGAGAATTAATAATAACAAATTCATGATTTTGTCATATAGCGTATTTTGTTGTCATGAAAATGCTCAAAATAAGAAAACCCATCAACTAATTTCAAGAGTGAGAGACAAAAGCAAAAAAAAATGTAAAACACGTATCCAACAAAGTTTCAAAATCAATACCTGATATTTGTAGAGAGAACACAAATCGATGAAGACAAAAGAGAATGCGTCGAAAAATTTTAACCCAATGAGAATCAATTTGAATGATTTCCTTCAACAGAGTGAGAGAGATATCGGGGAATGAATAAGAAGGATTTAGGGATTTAATGTTTTGAAGAATGCGGAATGAGAGCTTTGTTTTAGAGCAAATGGGTTTCGAAAATTTTAAAGAAAATGAAGGGAGATGATAGTTGAGAGGGTTGTGAGTGAAACAGGTTATCAATGGAGAAGAGATGCGTTCAATCAGATTTTGAGAAGAGATGCGTCGGAAAAGGGAAAAATTTTGAAATTTAAACTTGAAAAGACAGAAATGGAAATTTTGCAAAGAGATTGATACCCTGTATCAGTGGAAAAACAGAGAAGACTGATGGTTCTACAAATTTTTGAGCCCCTCGCCAAAAATTATATTCATTAATATATGAAAAGTCTATTTTGCCCTCTAAACACATAATGAAACATAGTTTTAAACAAAAGGGGAATTTAAGTAATATGCCTTTTAAAAATACAGAACAAGCGCTTAGAAATGAAAAATAATCTTAGAATTTCAGTACAATCAGACTTGACTACCAGTTTGCCAACGAAGAATTAGGAGCAATGGTAAAGCACTGAGCAAACAAGAAAATTAGCAAACAGATTAGTATGCCACTGTGATTAAATTCTGCAGAATACTGTTCACGTCAAATCAGACTCAAAAGTTTTTGAATTGCACCAGAAATTTCAAAACACATTTTTAACACCACAAATCAACATATATCACTTCATTTTCATATAGGAACATGATTATTCATCAAATATCAAGCAAGAGCATCAGTCATACCAAGTTCTCTTTTTATTTTGCAAAAAGTTTCCTCATTAAGTGGCTTTGTAAAAATGTCAGCATGTTATTTTTCAGAAGGGACAAATTCAGTTTGAATATCACCATTTTGAATATGGTCCCTAATAAAATGATGTCTAATTTCAATATGCTTGCTTCTAGAGTGTTGGACAGGATTTTTTGACAAATTAATAGCACTAGTGTTGTCACATCTTATGGGAATGTGATCAAACTTAATTTCAAAATCTTCAAGTTGTTGCTTCATCCATTAAAATTTGTGCAACACAACTTCCAGTTGCAATATATTCAACTTTTACTGTAGAAAGTGCAACAGATGTTTGCTTTTTACTATGCCATGAAACTAATGCATGGCCTAGAAATTGAAAAGTTCCAGAAGTGCTATTTTTGTCCAATCTACTACCAGCAAAATCTGAATCACTATAACCAATAAGATCAAATGATTCACATTTTGGATACCACAAGCCAATGTTGTGTGTGCCAATGAGGCACTTAAAAATTCTTTTAACAGCTACAAGATGAGCTTCTTTTAGACATGATTGAAATATTGTACATAAACATACACTAAAATGAATGTCTGGTCTAGATGCTATCAAGTAGAGTAAAGAACCACTCATACCTCTATAGAGTTTATTATCTATCTCCTTACCTTTTTCATCTTTCTCTAATTTGATTGTTGAGCTCATGGGAGTTCTAATACTTTTCATGTCTTCCATTTTGAATTTCTTTAGCATATCCCTTATGTACTTGGACTGACTTATAAAAATTTCATCTTTCATTTGTTTGATTTGCAATCCAAGGAAGAAAGTAAGTTCATCCATCATATTCATTTCAAATTCACTTTTCATCATGTTGGAGAATTTCTTACAAAGAGAATGGTTAGTAGCACCAAAAATGATATCATCTACATAGATTTGCACAATGAGCATGTCTTTTCCTAGATTCTTAATGAAAAGAGTAGTATCTATTTTTCCTCTTTTTAAATTATTTTGAAGCAAAAATGTACTAAGTCTCTCATACCATGCTCTAGGAGCTTGCTTTAAACTATAGAGAGCTTTAGTAAGCTTGTAAACATAATTTAGAAAATGAGGGTCTTCAAAACCAGGAGGTTGAGCCACATAAACTTCTTCATCAATAGATCCATTTAAGAATGCACTTTTAACATCCATTTGATAAAGCATGAAATTCTTAAAATATGCAAATGCACACAACATTCTAATAGCTTCAATTCTAGTAACCGGAGCAAAGGTTTCATCAAAATTAATACCTTCCTCTTAGTTGTATCCTTGAGCTACTAGTCTAGCTTTATTTCTAATTACATGCCCTTTTTCATCCATCTTATTTCTAAATACCCATTTAGTTTTAATAATAGAATGCTTTTTAGGGTTAGGAGCTAGTGTCCACACTTTATTTCTTTCAAATTGATTTAGTTCCTCTTGCATAGCAAGAAGCCAATTTTTATCATTTTGTGCATCATCATATGTTTTGGGTTCAAATTGAGAAACAAAAGCAACATTACCAAAATATCTTCTAAGTTGAGCTCTTGTCATCATTCTTTGTGATGGACTATCAAGAATGTCATCTTTGGAATGATTTTTATGGTACCTCCATTCTTGCGGAATTTCTTAATGTTGAGGTTCCTCAATTTGTAGTTCTTCCACATTTGGTTAGGAGTCTTCTTGATTTTCAACATTTATAGAACAAGAAAGTTCTTCTTCTTAGTCATTTTGATCATCCTCTACTAGTTGTTTTGGATCAAGCTCATCTTTATTTGAATTCTTGGAATTTAGAATCTGCTCATTTTCATCATCACAAGAATCTTTCCTTTGTAAGGAAGTGTCAGCATTATCAAAAAGTACATGCATTGATTCCTCCATGGTCAAGGTTTTTCTATTGGAAATCCTATATGCTTTGCTATTTGTTGAATAACTAAGAAATATTCCTTCACAAGATTTAGCATCAATTTTCTTGAGATTGCTGTCTTTGTTATTCAAAATGTAACATTTGCAACCAAAGATATGAAAATATGCAATATTAAGTTTTCTTCCTTTCCAAAGCTCATAAAGAGTTTTCTTTAAAATAGCTCTAATGGAAAATCTGTTCAGAATATAGCATCTTTGTATTTATAATACACTTGAAATATTTTGGTAAACTATTTTCATTCAGCATTGTTCTTACCATTTCTTTCAAAGATCTGTTTTTCCTTTCAATAACTCTATTTTGTTGTGGAGTTCTAGGAGCTGAAAAAGTATGATAAATACCATTTTAAGAACAAAAATTTTCAAACAAACTATTTTCAAATTCCTTTCCATGATCACTCCTAAAAAATGTAATGCAATAGCCTTTTTCATTTTGAATTCTTTTGTAAAAAGCTTCAAATACATCAAAGGCTTCATCTTTATGAGCAAGAAAGAAAGTCCATGTGAATCTTGAAAAATCATCAATAATTGCAAATGTGTATGCCTTGCCTCCAAGACTTCTAGGTGTGATTGGACCAAAAAGATCAAGATGCAATAACTCCAATAGTCTAGACATAGTTACAACATTTTTTGGTTTAAAATATGATTTTGTATGCTTACCAAGTGCACATGCTTTGCATTGAAATTCTTTTTCAAAACTTAACTTTGGAAGACCTCTAACAAGATTTCTTCTAGAAAGTTTAGCAAGTGTGTTCATGCTAGCATGTCCTAATTTTCTATGCCACAACCATACTGTTAGTAGTATGCCCTAGAGCATATCATTTTGTATGTATCTTCTACACATTTTATTAATAAAAGGTAATTTCACTTTTCCATTTACATAATATATTTATATATAATAGAAAAGGTCCATTGATATTTTATTAGAAATTCTATTCTTAAGTTGTTAAGAATATGAGTGATAGTATTTCTAGCACAAAGTATTATAAATTAGTTTATAATCGATGATACTTCACAAAGGACATGACTTATCCAGAAAGATTGTAATCATATTTGTTCCCAAGGTATTTATATGAGATATATATAATATGGAGTGGTGAGTCTCATGCCACATAACAAATATGATAGGCACTTATGCATGATAAGTAGGCTGAACCAGTGACGCTTATGACAAGCACATAGAGTTTACTCTTGTCAATACATTGTCATATATCATATCAGTGCATATAATCTTTAGACCTGAGATAACATAGTTATCTTATATATAGCTGGTTTGAGTTTGATACTACTTTCATACTTGTACTGTGTATAGGTATATGGGCATGTGTTGGCTCCTACTAGTTATATATGGAGATAGGTGTTGATCAAGATGGAATCCGTTACTCTAAGTAAATAGGGATAAAATCCTATATTCATTTAATTGTTCTTGATGTTTCAAGTTCCTAGCCAGGACAGACAGATTTAGTCAAAAAAGAATTTCTGACAAGAAAATCTAATTAATCAAGAACTGGAATTAAAAGATAACATAATATTTATAGCAATGGGGTTTGACATTAACTATGACTCCAGCACGAATTAGAATTTTATAACGGAGAGATTCTAGTGCATGGTAACATATGATTAAGGGTTCATTTAATGTATTCCTTATTACTGATCGGGTGGTCATGGCATACTATGCTAGGTATCAACCATAGTCTATAAGATGCCTGAAATGATTTAGAGAAATCATTTACGGTAAGAAAGAGTTATAATGATATTAAGAGTTAATATCATTTCTCATTGCCAATAAGTAATGAGCCTAGTAAGTCACATATTTACACAAGCTAATCACCATTTAAAATGTGAGTTAATTGATTAATTAAAGAGTTTAATTAATTAATTAAAGAGGTTTGATTTGCAATAAGATTACAAAGTCCCTAGCATAACTTGAAACCAAATCTAGGTTATTAGATGTGTAGTATAAATTAAATTTATATTTAATTTGATTAAATATGAATTTAATTATGAGAAATTAATTAATGGAGATTAATTAATTAATTTATTTATATTTGATATAAATTGATTTAAAGAGGAGAAATTGTAATTTTGGGTTGAGAACTCAAATGAAAGAGTAAGGGCAAATTAGTCTTTTCACATGGTGACATGTGGTACCATGAGATGGTGACACATAGCACCATATGATCTTGCCACTTGTCTTCCTATGATGGAAGACCACATGTCATGATTTAAATAGAGCTTGACATTTAGCTTCATAGGATTAAATCAAATAATAATAAGATGGGATCATGTGATGACATGCGGCAAGTGAGTTAGAGTTTTACCTAAGTATATAAAGAGAGGTTATAAAGAAAAATCAGCCACACTCTCTCTTGTCTCTCAAGTGTGCCGGCAACAAGAAGTCTCCCTCTCCTCTTTAATTTCTCAATTGATTCAAAGGGAAAAACTTAGATTTTCTCTTGAATTAAATTATTATAAAGTATTTCTAACACCCAATACAATCATACAACCTTCACAAAGCATAAACCCCATCTCATAATTGGTTGACAAGGCTTGAGAAGCAAATCTAGGGGCTGCCATTGCTACTTTGGTGTGTGCTTGTAGTGGACAAGCTAAAGGAATAACATTTGGGGTCCTAAGAACATCCTAAGATTGCATCAATTATGCATCAAGAGGTTAGTACCTAAAAATCCCTCTTTTAGTTAGGGTTTGATTGAATTAAATGTTAATTCATAATCTTTAATGGCAAATAAATTTTAATGCATGCTAAAATATGTTTTGGTATGCAATTAGGCATTGGAAATTGATTAGGTTCATAAGAAACTTGGCATGGTGCATGTAACCTTAGAAATAATTTTTTAAATTCAAAGTTCTAATGCTCAATAATCACGCTTCCACTCATTCAATTGGTATCAGAGCCACTATATTTGCCATTAAGATTGTTTATGAGGTTTAATTGTGTGATTGGATCAAATTTTGATTGATCTAAAGCTATTTGGATCTCACCATGGTGGCGGCATGAATGTGAAGAACACCCCTATGAAGTGTTTGAATTATGCATTTGGTTTATGGGCTAATCATGTAATTATTGTATATCTTAAAGCCCATAATTAGGCTCATACCTAATTAAATTGTTTAATTATGAATTATAATCACACAATTAATTTTTGAAAATTGTTTTTAAGGTATTAAATTTGGAAAAGGTTTCTATATTTAAATTTATTTGAATGAGATTCAAATCTGAATTTTGGTTGAATATGTGATATTCAATTTAATTTTTGTATGTATATTTTATTTAATTGTTAAATTTTAATATACATGATGGATAATCATGGACAATAAAAGACCAATGTGATTGGATTTATTTATTTTATCCTTCTTTGGGATGTAAAATAATTAATTTTATTTTAGTGGCATGTATTATAAATATTGTAATAATTTGGATTGTAATTTCATTTATTTGAGGACTTTAAAGTCCATATTCTTGTAAATTCGCCTTGTTATGCCAAGGATTACAATGTAATTGGATTGTAAGAAGATCAAGGAGGTCAAGAGCATTGGTGAGACCAGTGGAAGGAAATCAAGATCAAGTGTTGATTATGTGCTCCTTTAACAACTCTTGTAAAATGAATGAATGAAATACACCTAGGAATGCCCTGATTCAATTCTTGGTGGGTCATAATTGAATCCCTTAGAAAGTCCATGTGTCACACCTTACTCCTCTGTAAGGCATAATATGATCTCATAGTATACCTAATGAATTACCGACTCTGTCTACCGATAACCCATTAAATACACTACAAGGGATTTTAAAATAATTTTCTTACTTTTTGAAAGTAGTGAGCTTTTTTAGCAGGTATTAAAAATATTTACTTGAAGTTTAAAGATTTGATAAAATTTTTGTCCATTTTGATTTTTTCACAAATTTTGAAAAAATTTTGGTAGAGTGTAGTCTATATTTGAGAAAACCGAAAATTTTACCTGTAGAAAACACTTCCAATATATCACTTTAACCAATCTCAACCACCATTACAACTCAGGTTAATACAATTTTCCCCAAACTCCACAATTTAAATCAATTTCCATAGTTCATAATTCTGAATTCAATTATTCTCAAAAATAATAATAATTAATCTCATTTGCATTTCATTGAAGAAAAGTTTATTTACATTTATCAATCTAAATTTATATCAGAAAACCCAAAATAATATTATTACAGAATCTGTATAACTGCTCATGACCAATTTATACATACAGTTACATACATCAAAATAAATATGTATAATCAGGGTATAAAATTATACCCGTCAAAAGGTCCAAGAGTAGCACTGAAATCCTCAGCAGCTCACTCCGCTGCTCTACTAATCTTTCTATCTGCGACAGCAATAAACAGTCATCGCTGAGTACTATAACTCAGTGGTGTACAACATATTAAAATAAAATCTTATGCATAAATCAATTCACGTTTATTCACATATTGTACTGAAAATGAAAAACAAATACAAAACACAATTTATAATTTTAGTCAAAATAGTCTCATTTCGGAAGTCCCAAAACAGATTTCATAAAAACACACAGTTATATCATGCCATCGATAATGTTCATCTCAATAGCGAGGCTTATGAGGAATCTCAAGACTAGCTAGCTCAAACTATGGGTACCCATTCAATTTCTTCCTCTACTAGCACACACCTCAACACTTGACCAGAGAGCGAATTCAAAATTAAAAACTAATTCCTCCCACTAGGCATGCTAGTGAGACATTCAGATATATGGTCATGACACTGTGGTTTCAAAACTATCTTAACATTTTACTAAATATTTATTGACAATTCAAACTCATACAATTAAATTTCTAACAATTTAAGTCAAAAGCATAATATTCATTTCATTCACAAATTTGCAATAAAAATAAATTACAATTTATTCATCAAAACAAATTGTCAAGAGAATTTACAGAAAAATTTTATGTTGTGCACAAACCTTGTGCGAGTCGCCTCTAGGCCTTGACTCGATGTCTCGGGTTCTTTCCTGATATTCTTTTCAACTAAAACACACAATTTTACAGTGTTTCAGTATCATAACATATAATAAATTCAATAATAAATTCACAATTACTTATGTCTAGCTCTAATATGCTTAATTTAACATTATTTGAATTTTGCATTTTGGGGTTACTATTCAAGAAACTATTCAAGTCAAATTATTGACTTTCTTATGCTTAATAGGTATGAGAATTTCAATTTCATCCACATACCAGATTTTGGTTGCTTAATTTGTTAATTTTGATAGCCCCTTTCAATTTTTAGGTCTCCTAGGCATAATTTCAAATTTTCAGTTTTGATATTATGTTTTGTACTGTTCCATTGGTCATGTTGCTGTGAGAATTTGGCTAAGTGTTCTTCATAGAAGTTATTCCTTATTTTCTTAGCTTTAATCCTATTTTTAAATCACTCCATTTGGAGTTTTGTATCCCAAGATATGGTTATTTGAATTTGGCTGGCCGGATTGGTTTAACCCAGATTTCTAGATACCTAATTTAGTTCTGGCAGTTTTGGACCACTAACTTTAAGTGGCAAAATGACTGGGTTATGGGCAGAATTTGAGTTGATGTTCTTCATGAAAGTTGTAGTTCTATGTCATACCTTTCCAATGCCACAAAAATCAGGTCATTTGGACCTGTATAGACCAAGTTATGGCCAAATAAACAAACACTGTTCATTTAGTCATTTTGGTACAGTGGCAGTGCACTACACCCGGGTTTGACCTAATTGTTCACTATCCTAATGTCATTTTCTGGACATGGTTCTTAAGTGAAAAATGGGCCATTATGTGTCTATTTTCATTTCCAATTGGCCTCACACTAATTGGGCTGGTAAATTTTCAGTTTTAGTCCCTGAAAGAGACCTAAGTCAAGCTGCCAAAATAGTGACCCTAACCAATCCGAATTGCACTTGGTTTCTACCAATTCAAACATATCACAAATGGTCCCAATTGACCATTTCTCACTTCAATTAGGGTCATTTGTACCAATTAACCATTTCTCCAATTTTTTCCTAATCTTCAAGATGCTTAAGAACCCTAATTACACAATTGTGCAATCTAATGCAATTAAAGTTTATAATCATTGTCTACATGCTTAATCCAACCTAACTAACACTTTAATTCCATAAAATTCTTGCAAATTAAGTCTCCCCTATTGCTGGCTGAAATTTCTTAATAATCCCCCATAATTGTTTTCTTTGAATTTAAGTTGAATTCTAAGTTAACTTAAAACATATGCTTTAAACTAAAAATTTCACTTTAAATGACTTACCTCAACTTTGATTTCTAATCTTCCAAATCTTCACTTTTTTCCTTCCTTTTTCTTCTTCAATCTTCTTCTCTAGTGAAGATAACAAGGTTTTATGAGGAATTTTTGGGGAAAATTAGGTTTAATTGGGTGGAGTCAAGCTTGAATCAAGCTTTCATGGAGGGTTGGCAATGGAGGTGAGAGAGAGTGAGGGTGGCCGAACCTATTGGGGAAGACAAGTTCTGAATTTTTTTTTCTCTTTTTGGTTATTTTATGTTAATTAACTTAATTTGACTTAGTCAATTATTAGGGGAAAATTAAAATTAATTTTTTAGACATCACTCATGATGTCATGTGTGTGATGTAATAATTCAACTTTTAATTCTTTTTCTTTTTCTTTAATTTTTTTTATAGTTCTTTAATTTAATTCTCGATTCCAAAATTTTCGTTTCTCCGATTTTATTGGACAGTTAGGTTAAGATTAAGCTCCGGTCTGATCCGGTTTGTTAGTTATTCAATATTTCTTCAAGATTCCTGACCTAATTATTTGACCTACTTAACAATTTTTTTCTGTGATTTTCTCTTTTCCACTGTGTTCGTAATAGTCCTTAAGACTGCGGCGCCACATTTTCTAGTTCAAAATTCGGGTTAAGACTGACCTCACAGTCATTTCCCGGGAAGGTCACCCATCGCTGTGACTCCCGGCTCATTTAACCTTTTAAATTCTGTTTTTCTTATTTATACTTAACTATCTAGCAATCACTAAATATTTGCATTCAGGGCTTATCTAGGTGTCTTAACTGTGGTTCTAATCCCCTTAATTGTCCAGACCGACACCGGTAACCGAAACAGTAAAATATTCCAAGTTATAAAAATAGGGGTGTTACACCATTATCATACCATATTATTTGTTTATCCGTGTATGCATGAGATGTATGAGAATGTATGCAAGTATATGATATATGCATGCCAATTGGATAATGTGCAAAGTGAGACCATAATTGTAATTAAGTCGACCATAAAATCTTCCAAACAAATGATTAAGTTGGAAATGGTATAATTAAGGTAATTATATCATTGCCCTCCATTGAGGCAATTATTTTAAGAAATTTTAAATACTTGCATATGATGCATTTATTTAAGAGATTTTCTTAAGAATAATTGTTAAGCATAAGATGTTGTAAATATGTAAATAGTTGGTGGCCAATAATGGATGTGCCTGAGGACATTAAAATTATTTGCATGTTTACTGACTCAATGGGATCAACTTAACTAATGCAAGATAAATCAATAATGGATGTGCCTGAGATTTTGAACATTAGGGGCTAAATAAATGATTGAACCTCACATGAGATGTGATGTGTAAGGAGTTGCTCACTTATAGTTTATTGTGATTCCAATAATGGATGTGCCTAAGGATGATCAATAAGACTATAAGAATTCAATCACCCACTAGAAATCTATCTAACTAGGATTTTCATTTTCTACTTTGGAAGTGTAGGATTCGCCAAGTTAGTGGGAGGACTAATTTGATTAAAAGACCATAACCATTTTGGTTATTTACTTGATACATTTACTAATTAATCTAGTTATTTTCTACAGTTAATTTTCTGATAATAATGAGCACACAACAACCACCACCATCCAATATCCTTGTGAGCATACTTGATCACAATAGGTTGACGGGACCTAATCTTTCTGATTGGCTCAGAAATTTAAAACTTGTCCTTAACCTAGAACGTATTGGATATGTTTTAGACTCAAAGGTTCCTGGTCCCTTACCTCTAGAGGCCACTCAAGAGAAACTAGATACTTTGGACAAGTGAAAGGAGTATGATATGAGAGCTAAATGTTACATGCTTGCTTCTATGAGTAATGAGTTACATAAGCAGCATGAAAATATGCAAAATGCAAGTGAGATCCTCCTTTACCTGCAAGAGTTGTATGGTGAGCACAGCAGGAATGCTAGGTATGATGTATCTAGACAGCTATTCCGCATGAGGATGTCTGAGGGACAGAATGTAGAAGATCATGTCCACAAGATGATTCGGCTTATTGAGCAGCTGGAACATCTTGATTTTCACATGGATTTCCAACTACAAACGGATTTGATCCTTCAGTCCCTGCCTAAGTCATTTGGGAATTTTGTGACAAATTTTCATATGATAAAGCAAGAGTGTACTTTGGCTAGGTTGCTTAACATGCTAGTTATTGCTCAAAAGAATATACCAGACAATAAAGAAAAAGAGGTAGCTTTGATTGCATCTTCTTCTTCTGCTGAAAAGTTCAAAAAGAAGAAGGGCAATAAGAATAAGAAACCTCAAATTCTTGGACCTTCCAAGAAGATAGCCAAATAGAAGGGCAAGACCGAAGCTGACAAAGGCAAAGGAAAGTGTTTCCACTACCAGAAGGATGGGCAATGGAAAAGAAACTGCCCAGAGTATCTTGCTTCTCTGAAGAACAAGAAGGATAGACCTTCAGAAGGTATGTCTGTGTCCTGTTATTTAGATTTTGATGATACTCATAATTCATCTACAGCTTGGGTTTTAGATACTGGTGTTAGTTCTCATATTACTTTTGATATGCAGGAACTAGTAAGTAGTAGCAGCTTGCAGTCACGAGATATTAGACTCTGGGTTAGCAATGGCTCAACTGTTGAAGCTTTAGCCATAAGATCTAAATCTTTATACATGTATGGACATGTTTTGTATTTAAATAATGTTTTGTATGTACCTGATGCTTTTAATAACATTATTTCTATATCTAGTTTGACTAGAAATGGCTATAAATTTCAGTTTATAAATGATGTTTGCAATATTTATTTTGGAAATAAATATGTTGGCTCGGGTTATATGCATGATGGACTTTATTATTTAGATAATAATGTTAAATACAAATCTAATACAAGCAATCTAAATGAATGTAATGCAATGATGAAAATCAACTCAAGTTTAAAATATATTTGGCACTTAAGATTAGGTCATGTTACAGAAGATGGGATTGCAAAGCTGGAGAAAATGAGAATTTTATCCTCATTAGGTTCTGAACCTACTCTAACTTATGAATCTTGCCGTCAAGGCTAAATGACTAGATCACCTTTTGTTGGACAGGGGTTAAGAGCTAAAAATATTTTGGAACTTATACATAGTGATGTATGTGATCCATTTAAGGAAATGGCTAGAGGCGGTTTTTATTACTTTATTACCTTCACTGATGATAAATCAAGGTTTGGGTATTTGTATTTGATGAAATACAAACATGAATCCTTTGAAAAGTTCAAAGAATTTAAATCTAAAGTAGAAAATCAAACAGGAAAAAGTATTAAAACTCTTCGATCAGATCGTTGAGGTGAATACTTAAGTACTGAATTTGATGAATACTTGACAGAGCACGGCATTGTCTCCTTGCTGACTCCTCCAGGAACGCCACAATTAAATGGTGTATCTGAAACGATAAATCGTACCCTATTAGATATTGTACACAATATGATGAGCTATGCTGATATGCCAGTCTCCTTTTAGGGATTTGCATTAGAATCAGCTTTGCATATTTTGAATAGGATTCCATCTAAATCAGTTTCTTCCACACCTTATGAGATATGGCATGGAAGTAAACCAAGTCTTAAGCATGTTAAGATTTGGGATTGTCCAACTTATATTAAAAAGCTGAACACTAATAAATTAGAAACCAGAGTAGAAAAATGTCGATTTATTGGATATCCAAAAGAAAGTTTTTGATATTATTTTTATTTGCCTACATCACAAAAGATTGTGATAAGCAGAGATGTCATATTTCTTGAACAACAGTTTATTCAAGAAGGTGGCAAAGGAAGGCAAATAGAGTTAGAATTGGAGAATTTTGACTAATCAACCAATCAAATAGATATTGATCCATCTAGTTAACTTACACCTATTGATGAAATATCTATAGTAATTCCTCGCAGATCGACCAGGATATCTCACTCACCAGTGAGATATGGCTTTCTTCTTTAAGATAAACAAGAGTTGTTTACTCATAAAGAAATAAATCATGGAGATGATCCTCTTACCTATGAAGAAGCTATATCAAATATAGATTCTTCAAAATGGATTGAAGCTATGAAATCCGAAATTGATTCCATGCGTAAGAATCAAGTTTGGGACCTTGTTGACCCACCTGAAGGTATTGTACCTATAGGGAATAAATGGATTTTCAAGAAAAAAATTGATTCTGATGGAAAGGTAGAGAACTATAAAGCAAGGCTAGTAGCGAAAGGGTTTCGCCAAAGGCAAGGAATCGACTATGAGGAGACTTTCTCGCCTGTTGCCATGCTTAAATCAATTAGAATTATATTAGCAATAGCTGCATACTATGATTATGAAATTTGGCTGATGGATGTCAAAACAGCTTTTCTCAATATATACATTGATGAAAATATTTTCATGGAACAACCTAGGAGTTTTGAATCCCAAGATAGTTCCAAGGTGTGCAAGCTAAAGCGATCCATTTATGGGTTAAAACAAGCTTCGAGGAATTGGAACATCCGTTTTGATGAAGCCATTAAGTCATTTGGTTTTATTAAAAATATGGATGAACCATGTGTATATAAGAAGGTTAGTGGTAGTGTTGTCACTTTCCTTGTCTTATATGTGGATGATATTTTATTGATATGTAATGACATAGGTATGTTGACAACTGTCAAGATATAGTTGTCAAATATATTCTCTATGAAAGACTTAGGGGAGGCAACCTATATTCTTGGAATTCGCATATACAGAGATAGAGCGAAAAGAATAATTGGTTTATCCCAAAGTCTATACTTGGAAAAGGTGTTAAAAAGGTTTAACATGCTTGATTCCAAGAGAGAATTGTTATCAGTAAGACATGGTATCCACCTTTCTAAAGAGATGTCTCCAAAGACACCAGAAGAAAGAGATAAAATGGCCAGGATTCCATATGCTTTGGCTATTGGAAATTTAATGTATGCAATGTTGTATACTAGGCTGGATATCGCATATGCTGTTAGTTTGACTAGCAGGTTTCAATCCAATCCAGGTTTGGAACACTGGATAACTGTTAAGAATATCCTTAAGTACTTGAGAAGAACTAAGGATTTATTCTTGATTTATGGAGGTGGTGACTTGCAATTGGATGGTTATACTGATTCTGATTTTCAATCAGATATCAATGATAGAAAGTTTACCTCTGGGTTTGTATTCATATGTAATGGAGGTGCAGTTAGTTGAATAAGGTTCCAAATAGAGTACAACTGCAGATTCCACTACAGAGGCCGAGTACATTGCTGCATCAGATACTGCAAATGAAGCTGTTTGGATAAAAAAGTTCGTGACAGAACTTGCAGTAGTTCCTTCCATTAAGTCAGCAGTTCCTCTCTACTGTGACAACAATGGAGCGGTCATAGAGGCTAAGGAACCCCGGTCTTATCAGAAATTCAAACACATAGAAAGGCGCTACCATATTATCAGAGAGATAATTGGGCGAAACGATGTAGCTATGCAGAAAATAGCATCAGCTGAAAATCCAGCTGATCCATTCACAAAGCCTATGTCACAAACTCAGTTAGACCGACATCTTGAGAAAATGGGTCTAAGATATTGTAATGAATGGCTCTAGTGCTAGTGGGAGAATGTTAGTAGTATGCTCTAGAGTATATCATTTTGTATGTATCTTGTACACATTTTATTAATAAAAGGCAATTTCACTTTTCTGTTTATATAATATATTTATGTGTAATAGAAAAGGTCCATTGATATTTTGTTAGAAATTCTATTCTTAAGTTATTAAGAATATGAGTGACAGTATTTCTAGCACAAAGTATCATAAATTGGTTCACAATCGAAGATACTTTACAAAGGACATGACTTATCCAGAAAGATTGTAATCCTGTTTAGTCCCAAGGTATTTATATGAGATATAAATAAGATGGGGTGGTGAGTCTCATGTCACATAACAAACATGATAGGCACTTATACATGATAAGTAGGTCGAACCAGTGACGCTTATGACAAGCACATGGAGTTTACTCTAGTCAATGCAACCTGAGATAGCACAGTTATCTTGTATATAGGTGGTTTGAGTTTGATACTGCTTTCATACTTGTACTGTGTATGGGTATATGGGTATGTGTTTGCTCCTACTAATTATATGAGATAGGTATTAATCAAGATGGAATCTGTTACCCTAAGTAAATAGGGATAAAATCCTATGTTCATTTAATTATTCTTAATGTTTTAAGTTCCTGGCCATGACAGATAGATTTAGTCAAAAAAGAGTTTTTGACAAGAAAATCTAATTAATTAAGAACTGAAATTAAAAAAGAACACAATGTTCATAGCAAATGGGGTTTGACATTATCCATGACTCTAGCACGAATTGGAATTTTGTAACGGAGATATGATTAAGGGGGGAGATATGATTAGGTAAAATTTCGAGACGAAATTATTTAAGGGGAGGAGAATTGTAACACCCTTATTTGCATAGCCTGGTATATTTCACTTTATTCGGTGACGGTGTCGGTCTGGACTATTAAGGGGGTTAGAACTACACTTAAGACAACTAGAGAAGCCATAAACATAAATAATTAGTAATATCCAATCAGTTAAGTATAAACAAGAAAAATAGAACATAAGAAGTTAAACGAGCTGAGAGTCACAACGATGGGTGACTTTCTGAGCAGCTAGAAGTCTTTTTAAAATCAAATTTCGAACCGTAAAATGTGAAGCCGCGGTCCTTAGGACCCTTATTAACTCAGTCGAAAACAGAAAATCATGAAAAAGAACTGTTAAGCCAGTCAAATAATTAAGTCAGGGTGCCGGAAGAAATATGGAATTAATTGCAAACCGGGATGAATCGGCGAGGGGCAATTTGGTCAATTGACCCGAGTGACTCGACCTAATCACAAATAAAATCGGAGAAAAAAAAATTTCGGAATCGAAAATTAAATTAAAGAACTAATAGAAAAAAAAAAAGAAAAAAAGAAGGAAAATGAAAAAGGTGTAGGGAAATGACATCATGCATGACATCATGCATGATGCCATAAATCCCATAATTAATAATTTGATTAAATGGATTTTTGGATCTTCCATAAGACAAAAGACATAAAGAAAGAAAAGAAAAAAAAAATAAAACACAAAGTCTTCTTCTTCAAAACGTCACTTTCCCTCTCCCTCATATCTCCAAAGTTAAACCTCCATTAAAGCTTGTCTTCAAGCTTTGAAACCTACCAAATCCCAACTTTTTCCATAATCACTCCATAAAACCTTATTCCCTTCCCTTGAGAAAGAAATTTAACAAGAAAGAAAGAAGAAAAGAGGAGAAAAATTGAAGATTGGATATCAAAGTTGAGGTAAGCACATCAAATTGAAAGTTTGAGATTAATTGTTGTGTTTTTAGCTTGAATTACTTGTAAATAAACTTTAAAAAAAAATATGTGGGAGGGACTAAACTTAAATTCGTCCAGCAGGGAGGGGAGAGTGATTTGCATGAGTTTGATTGAGTTAAACATGTTAAAATGCTTGAATGAGTTGAAAGATTGTGTTTATATGCTTTGAATTAGTTAATTACAATGAATTAATGTGGTTAGGGTTTGAAACCTAGGGTTTTGAGGCAAAAATTTTGGAGAAATTGGTAAATGATATATTTGACCTAATATGAAGTGAAAAATAGTCATTTGTGACCAAATGAGGTGTGTTAGAAGTGTTGGAATTAAAAGCCAATTCGGATTGGATAAGGTCATGTGCTGGCAGCATGACCAAAATTTCCTTTGAGGGACCAAAAATGAAATTTTACAAGTCCAATGGATATGGCACTAATTGGGGATAAAAATAGGCAAAAAATGACACAATTTTCATTTAGGAAGCCTGCCCAAAAAGTGACTAAAACCTAGTGAACAAAGTGACCGAAGTTGAGAAATCGCAGGCTGCCCTGCACAACCTAACCAAATGAATATTTGTTCATTTGGTCATAACTCGAGCTAGGCAGGTCAAAATGACTTGAAAGTTTACCAGTGGTTAGATGGGATATAGACCTAAAACTTTTGTGAAGAATACCAACCCAAATTATGCCATTAACCCAATCAAACTACTGAGCAAAGTTGGGTTACTGAATTTGCGATTGATTTGCCATTTAAACGATGAAGTTTCAATTGCTATAACTCTCTCTAATAAACTCCAATATAGTCGATTCTTGAACCAAAGGAAACCTAACACATAGTAAAACATTTCATATTGATAAAATTAGACCAAATTATGGACTTAACTTGATCATATTCTTTGAACACGTTGGAGAATAAATCTGCGAACCAAATTCTGCGGCATGAGCGATAACGTAATTTGCTTATAACTTGAGCTAAAAAACTCCAATTGGTGTGATTCAAAAATGAGAATAAACTTAAGACAATAGGGAACATTTTCTATGAAGAAAGTTTTATCCAATTCCAACAGTAAACTGACCTATTAAACAGTACAACTAAGGACACCAAAACTGAAAATTTGGCAATTTTGCCTAAAAGACCAAAGTTTTGAGAAAATGACCAAAACCAACAAGTTTGGTGATCAAAATGTGGTATGTGGGTGAATTTGGAATTCCCATACCTATTAAGCCTTAGAAATTCATATATTTGACTTGAATATTATAGTGAATAGTAACCAGAAACACTATAATTTGGATAACTTCGAATTTAGCAAGTTAGATCTAGTTAAAAGTGAAGCTAAATTTATTTTTGGTTTATGTTAAGTTCTAGTGCTGAAACAGTTTAAACTTATGTGTTTCAGTTGGAAAGGATACCGGGAAAGAACCCGAGGAACCGAGTCGAGGCCAAGAGGCGACTCGCTGGAGGTTTGTGCACAACGTATAACTTTTTAAATTATTTACGCATATTGTTTTGAATAATTTGAATCGATGAATTATGATAATTTTTATGATGTTTTGATTTAAATTGTGGAAAGTTAGTTGTGTATATTTGAAATGACAATGTTTAGCAAATTGTTAAGATAAGTTTTGAAACCACGATGTCATGACCATATATTTGAACACCTCACTAGCATGACTAGTGGGGGTAATTAGTGTCGAATTTTGATTTCTTCTCTGGAGAAGTGTTGAGGTGTGCCAGTAGAAGAGGATGTGAATGGATATCCATATATTTGAGCTAGCTAACCTTGTGATGTGATTTCTCTTTAGCCTCTGGCTAATGAGATTCTATTTGTTTTGAATGGCATGATCTAACTGTGTGTTTTATGAAATGTGTTTTGATACTTTGAAATGAACTTGGTTTGCATTTAAAATCTCATAATGCATGATTTGTACTTAATTCTCAAGTTCAGCCAAAATTTTGAATAAATGTGATTTAAGTTTTGCATAAAGATTATTTTAGTATGTTGTGCACCACTGAGTCCTATACTCAGCGATAGCTTCTATTCTTTATCATGATCTGAGAGACTAGAGGAGTAGCGGTGAGCTCTTGAGGTGTGATGAGCTATCAGCTTAAAGTCATAGGGTATAATTTATACCCTAATTGTAAATATTTCTTTTGATGTATGTATTGCATATAAAAGTATGGACATGTAAATGGGTCTTGAGCAGTTTGTATAAAATTTGTATAAAATTGTAATATATATTGTAGTTTGAAATTCTCTTAATGTAAATTTTATAATGATGTATCTAAATTGTTTTGTCTCTAATGAAATATGAGTGGAACTATTTTATTTAATTTGAATGAAATGGATTGCTAGTATTTTGATGATCATTGGATAGTGGATTTGAAATTTGAAAGTTGATAAATGTGTTGAGAAATTGATTGAGATTGAGTATGAAATCGAAGCAGTTGTTGAGAAAAAATTTTGGAAGTGCTTTTTACAGGTATTTGAAGAACTGGTTTCTCAAAATATAGACAGAACTCTGTCAAAATTTTTATAAAATTTGCGAAAAAATAAAATGGACTAAAAATATTAACTAGATTTACTTTTAATCATATGTTTTAACTACCTATTAGAAAATGCTCACCACTTATCAAAAGTAAGAAAATTATTTTAAAATCCCTTGTATGGTACTTAATGAGTCATCGGTAGGTGAAGTTCGGTAATTCATTAGGTATTCTACGGGATCATGTTATGCCTTACAGAGGGGTAAGGTGTGACAAAATTTGACATAACCTTCTTCTTTCAAAGTAAGAGAAGAGAATTTGCCTTTATTTCCTGTCATGTGCCTAGAGTAGCCACTATCTATGTGCCAGTGTTTTGTTTCCAGCATATCCTTAGGCAGACCTGAAATCAGTTAACTATCCTTAGGTATCCAAGCAACTTTGGATCCTTGTATGTTAGTAATATTAGGTAGGGTTCTTTTAGGCACCGACACTTTCTTTGCCTTAAAGGTTCCTTTCCTAATAGGACAAGCATTAATCATATGACCTTTATGATTGCAATAAAAGCATGTAATATTTGGTTGAGAGGAAGATGAAGCTTTAACAAAATAATGTTTGTATTTTCCATATTTCATAAATCCATCATAACCAATTCCAAATTTTTCATTTGTGGATCTTTGATTCCCAAGAAGTACATAAAGTGTTTCTTTTCCTTTTGTAAATTTAGTTAAATCTCTTGTCAAAGATTCAACTTTTGCTTCAAGAATTCTGTTTTTCTCAAGAAGTTGTTCACAAACTTATTTTGATATTTGAAGCTTATCATTAACTTCTTTAAACAGCTTCATTTGAGATTTGTAAAATTCATTTTCCTTTAAAGCCATACTCAAAGAAATATTTTCTAATCTTAAAGCACAATTTTCATGTATCAAAATTTTGCATTTCTTTTTAAAAGATCTATATTTGTCATATGTCTTTACAAATGTAAGTTCTAACTCATCAACATTAGAAGGTTCAAGATTTACCTTATTATCACTACCTTCAATAAGTGAGCTTTCACCTTTTTCTTCAATTGCCATCATACAAGTGTTTGCAACGTCTTTATCACTTGTGTCATTATTTGATGAAGAGTCACTATCACTCCATGTTGCTGCCATTGCCTTTTTACTTTTATCCTTTCTAAACTTGTTTTTCTTCTTTAATGCAGGACACTTCGGCTTGATGTGGCCTGGTTTGTTACACTCATAATAAACAATTTCACTTGAGTAATTTGGAGTTTTTAGAGCATATTTCTTTGTGAACTTCTTGTATTTGCTTTCACCTTTTCTAAATGCCTTTTTGAACCTCTTGACTATCATAGCCATATCTTCATCGTCATCACTTGAAACACTTGAGTCATCACTTGAACTAGCTTTGAAAGCAATACTTTTCTTTTTCTCATCAACCTTTTCGGATATGAAGGCTATACCTTTCTTTTTCTTATGATCACCTTCATTTTCATATTTCTTATAGATCATCTCATGTGCAATGAGAGAACCAATTAGCTCATCATAGGTGTACTTTCTGAAATCTTTGGTGTCTTGAATAACAATGGTCTTTGCTTCCCATGACTTTGGAAGAGATCTCAAAATTTTCTTTACAAGTTCTTGTTCCTCAAATTTCTTTCCAAGAGCCTTAAGAAGATTAACAAGATCTATGAATCTGGTACTCATTTCAGCAATAGTTTCACCAGGTTTCATCTCAAATAACTCATAATCACGGATGAGGAGGTTTGCCTTTGATTATTTCACCACATCGGTTCCTTCATATGTGACTTCTAGTTTGTACTACATTTCTTTTGCAGTTTGACAACCTGAAATACGATTATACTCATTAATATCAAGAGCACAATGAAGAATGTTAATAGCTTTGGCATTTGTAGAAATTTTCTTCCAATCATTGTTATCAAATTCAACTTCAAATTCAACTTCAGCTTTAGGAATTTGCACAGTTCCTTCACTAGTTTTATAAGAAATATAAGGTCCATCTTTAATTATTCTCCAAGCATCAATATCAACTGATTGTATAAAGTTTCTCATTCTAGTTTTCCAAAAAGAGTAATTTGTGCTATTAAAAAGTTGTAGTCTAGTGATTGAATATCCTTCTGCTAAGGGAGCAGGTATACCAATAGAGTTACTGGATGAACCAATCATGTGTATGGATCACTCTAACGTGTTTAATCCTCAAGCAAGAGAGACAAGCTCTGATACCAAATTGATGTCCCAAAATATGTCCAAGAGGGGGGTGAATTGGACTTAAAATAATTTTTCGGTTCTTGCTCAAAACCTAATGAAAAATTGCAGCTTAGTTCAACCTAATTTTTTTTTACTATGAAATGTGTGTGATACTGCTCAAATAATTAATTTATGCAGAGTTGGCTCATACGCATTCAGTATACTGATTTAACAGAATATATTGGTAGTCAGTAAAAATTTCAGTAATCTCAATAAAATCACAGCACAGCAAACAGAGGAGTAAACAGAATATATCAGTTGACAACAGATATAGCAGTATGCAAATTATATCAGATATCAACAGATTCAATAGTAAATAAAATTTCTCAGTTTGCAGCAGAGTTAACAGTAAACAGTATCAATTTTCAACTCAGCAAAAATACTTCAATTAGAAAATAAAAATGCATAAATTTAAAGAGTAAGAGTTGAGAAAATTGAACATTGAATTTTTACAATGGTTCTGCCTAACTAGCCTACATCCACTCTCTCAAAGATCCCACTTTGAGTATTCACTCCACTATCTTTTCTTTTAAAGGCAAGAGACAAAAGCCATTTACAAATCTTCATACCAAAGCTTTTACAAGTAGCTTCACACTTCTATAAGTGTTATCTCAAACACTTTTCACTGTCAAGCTTCAATAGGTGCTTGTATAACCTCTCATAAATGCTAAGAAGGTGTTTAAAAACTCAATCTCACTCAATACAACAGAATCTATAAAAAAGAGATGAGTATGTAAGCCAATGATGAGCAATAAAAACAATTTGAGTACTTTGAATGAAAGATTTAATGATCTTAAAAGGTTCGGAACAGTAGAGAGACTTTCATTAAGTGTAAAATGGCCAATGATAGGTATATTTATAGCTTTGGAACGTTTCTGACCGTTTGAGAATTCTTTTGAACGTTACAATTTTAAATTTCAAGAAAATAGCCGTTATTTTATCATTTTCTATGATGTTATGCAGAGTTGAGACAGTTAGCATACTAGAACAAGTAGCAAACAAGTTAACATACTAGAACCAGTAGCAAACCAATTAGCATATCAGAAAAAATTTTCTGCATAACTTTAAAACTTTACACCAAATTATAATAAAATACTTTTAGGTCATTGATAATTCAAAAACAAGTTTTGAAAACTTAGGATAAGAATTTGAGAGATTAAAAATAAGTATTATTGGCTTCTACTCCTCAAATCTTTTTACAAGTAATTATTAAATTTAAACTCACTTCTAAATTATGTACCTTTAATTTTGATCTTCAATGCAGCTTGAAAGGTAATATTTTCTTTCTTTTTTGTCTTTGATTCATTTTATGTTATCTTAAGATGTCAACATTTCTTTAAAACACAAGTTCATCATCAATTTCATGAATTTTTTTCTTTATCTTTAGAGAAATATAACACTTAAAATAAAATTAATTTAATTCTAATTAAATTTTATTATCATAAAAAATTTATACTTCTTTAAGCTTGTAGTATCAATAAAAATATATTACACGTAGCAGAGTCCTAGGTTAACAACGTTCGCTTTTTCAACGACAGGAAGAATCGTCCCCGACCCCACTACAAATAACGATGGTCCAAATTTAAGGTAGCATTTCTTAATTAATTAATTAATTACTACTTGGATTTTTTTTTTTTTTATCACAATTAGTTCTTGGGTTGGATAATGCCTTAGCTTCACATATGGGCAGACTGACAGAGACCGACGCGCTTATAAGCCCCTTGACTTATTACTTGTAGCTGGCTGATGTTGATAGATCCCTTCCAGCCTAAGGAAGCTGCTAAGGCTTAAGCCGTCTTGGGCGCGAGCTCTATCTCCATAACTTGCGTGCAGCTTTCCCTATATGTTTTCTTTGTAGAACACGAACGGCGCTTTCCGGTCTGATTTCAGGCTGGAATCCGTCATTTCTTGACTTTTGGGGACTTGAATAGAAATCAGTTCATATTCAAACGATTCAATCGGTTTTAATTCAATTATGTTTCTGATATAATTTTGAAGCGGTTTTGGTATGAATTTTAAATTAAAATTATTAAAAAAAATTTAAAACCAACAAAATTATAAATCATAAAAGCTGTATTCTGGAGTTTAGCTTTTTATGGTTTTGGTCCCGATGTCTTCCTTGGGGTCTCCTCTGATCTTTTGTGGTTTGCTTTTTTGCTAGTTGTAATTCTATGGTGCTATGGTTTGCTAGTTTTCTATTTTGTTTCAGTTTCATTTTATGCCCTGGCTTATTGCTAGCTAGCCCTGCCTGGTTTATATTTATGGCTTTTATGTCTTTTTTATTTTCTGACTTATAAAAAAAATTATAAATTAAAAATAACATTATTTTTATATAAATAATGCATATTCGGATATTTAATAACTATTAAATGCATCATTTATTAATTAATCTAAATCAAATTCATAAAATAATTTCATTTACCAAAAATTTAACAAATTTATATTTATATCTCAATTTATATATATTATATTCTAATAAAATTCTAATAGGTTTAAAGAAAAATGTGATGAGAAATAACATCGTTGTATCAATCAGACCCATTAAAGAGTTATGCATTTCATATTTGGATGAAATAATCATCTCAATCCCCAATGTCATCCCATTTAAAATAAAAATAATTTCTCATAAATAATTTAAAAAATATACAAAAATTTTAATTTCACATCCAACGTATTTGATATAATATTGCATTTTAACTCATAACGAACTCATTTTCTTTAATTTTTTTTAGATAAATTATTTTATAAAAAGAAAATAATATAATAAAATCTTAAAAATTCACCAATTAGAAAGAAATCCCATTTTAGATATTTAATCCCATTGTAGATATTTTTACATCTTAAGCACCCAAAGTACACATATTTTTTTTAATTCATCAAACTTTAATAAAATTAAAAATTTAAAATATATTAATTAATTTAAAAATTCATATTTTTGCCTTATTTGAGAATGGTTCAAGAATTAAATATACCTACAATCATCTACATAACCTAGGAAACATGTTAAAAAAATAAAATTTTAAAAATTTCAAATCAAACATTAAAATTTAAAAGGAATAAGTTTCAATTTGCCCCATGTATTTATTGGGGAGGTTCTATTTAGTTCATTTTTAACTTTTGATCAAATTTAACCCATAAATTTTGATTTTATGCTCAAATTAGCCCAATTAACAAAAATATTATTTTTTTAATATTAAAATATAATATAAAAATAATTTATTTAATATTTTAATTATACAAATTATGCAATATAAAAATAATATTTTAATATCATTTTTAAAATATTTAATTATTTTGTTTAAATAATATTAAAAAATGACTTTTGTTAATATTAAAATATTATTTTTATATTGTATAATTAATTAATTAATTAATTTGTTTATATATCAAATAATTTATTTAAATAAATTATTTAATATTTAATTATTTTTTAATATTAAAATATTATTTTTTATATTGTATAATTAATTAAATAAAAATATTATTTTTATTATTCAATATTATTAATTGGAATAGTAATAATTTTTAATTTTAATTAATTATATGAAAATATAAAAATATTTTTTTTATTTTCAGTTTAATTAATAATATTGAATAATAAAAATAATATTTTATTTTTATTAATTAATTATACAATATAAAAATAATATTTTAATATTTTAAAAAATAATTAAATAATTACACATTTTTGTTAATTGGGCTAATTTGAGTATAAATGAAAATTTATGAGTTAAAAAGGACCAAAAGTTAAAAATAAGCTAAATTGAACCTCCCCAACAAGTACATGGGGTAAATTGAACATTATTTCAAATTTAAAATATGTTAACTAACTTAAAAAAAAATTATAGAAATTATTGTGTATCTCTTATTTGGGAATGCTCCAAGAATTAAAGATGCTTACAATCATCTCATAATCTATGAAAAATTTTAAAAATTCCAAATTGAACCTAAAAATCTAAAATATGCAAATTAAATTCATAAAAATTATTATGTATATTATTTGATAATGGCCTAAGAATTAAAGATATTCAAAATAATCTATACAATGTAAGTAAAAAATTGAAAAAAAATAAAATTTTAAAACAAATTGGAATCAGACCAAACTGTTAGTTTGAATCAACAGATTTCAATTCTAATTAAGAGGAGGGAGAAACTAACTCCCTTCAAATTGGTTCGAATATGATTCAATAACTAAAATCTTTGGCTCAATCCAACCCAATTGTAACGGACTGTGGGGACGGCGATACGTAACGCCTGCAGGTGCCGCCCGTCCCACATCGGAAATGGGAGAAGGGACTCTGGGCCATATATGTGGGGTCGACTAAAGCCAGTCACGCTTTTGGGAGCGAAACCTCCCAAGGGACAAATCCGTGAGGCCCACGCCAAAGCGGACAATACCGGCCGGGTCGTTACAATTGGTATCGAGCCAGGACTCCTCCAAGACGAGTGGGTGCGAGGACGCCCGGAAGTCGGTGGGTTGTAACGGATCGTGGGGACGGCGACATGCGCTGCAGTGCCGCTTTGTCCCACATCGGAAATGGGAGAAGGGAATCGGGCCATATATGTGGGGTCGACCTAAATCAGTCGGCGCTTTTGGGAGCGAAACCTCCCAAGGGACAAATCCGTGAGGCCCACGGGCCAAAGCGGACAATACTGACTGGGCTAGGCTGGGTCGTTACACCAATTCTATTCACAATCCGAGCCAAACCATTGTTAGGTCTAAGTCCATCTAAATCCAGAAGTTGGAGATGCACTAATGCTGTTAGCTTCTCATGATTTAGATTATGATAAATTTTGATAACTGTCCCTGAACTTATTTAGTTGTAACATTATAGTCTCTAAACTTAAAAATATAATATAAAATATCATTAACTTTCAAATTTTATACAATAAAATCCCTCTAACCTCCAATTACCAGTTTTTCAGTTAGACGCTGACTTGGACAGTTTTAGCATGGAGCTTAATCAGTATTTCTCTTTTCTCTCTCAAGCTATGTGTAAATTGAATTATTTTTCTCTTCATAAACAGAATAATTTTTCATGCGTAAAGAGAATAATTTTACATTTTGCATAAGAAAGGAGAGAGAAATGTTGACTAAGTGTCATACAGGAGCTATTCACATCAGTTCTAATTAAAAAATCAATAATTGAAAATCAGAGAGAATTTACTATGTAAAATTTAAAATTTTAAGGGTTTTATATTATATTTTAAAGTTAAAGTACTGTAATGTTACAACTATATAAATTCAGAGACAATTATTGAAATTTATCATTCAAATGATCTACGCAGATGAATACTTTCCAATTCCAAATGTTCAGCTTATCAAATGTCTCCCCATTGAGCCATGCTATTTCATTAATTTTTTATTTAGAAACTATAATTAGTAGCAATAGGGTGAGTCAGAGGTACTGGTAAGCATTCGGTTCGAACCAAACCGAATCAAATTAAATTATAAAAATCGAATTTTAAATTTTAGAAATCGAACCGAATCGAAATGAGTGAAAAATTGAATCGAACCGAACCGCTCTATTTTGGTTTAAAATGATCGATTTTGATTTTTGATTTTTTTTAATTTAGAATTGATTTTCAAGTTATTTGGTCTAATTTTGACTTTGATTTGAACCTAATAACCATTAATCAATGAAATTAAATAATTAATATATATATATAATTAAATATAATTCATAAATTTCCTATAAAAATAAATCAATTTAAAAATCAATTTGGTTCGATTTGGTTCGATTTGAATATATAAATTACTATTCAATTCGGTTCGGTTAATTGATTTTTTTTCTTCAAAATTGAACCGAACTAAAATAACCGAAAATTTTATAATGTAAAACCGAACCAAACCAATTGAATTTTAAAACCAAATTAATTAAACCAAATTGATTCAATTCAATTTAATTTTTCGATTTGAACCGAATTCTACTCAACCTAGTCAGAGGTGGGGATCCCTCTTTCCATTCGCGTCACATAAGGGTTTAAAGCCGGAGCAAGGACTATCCTGCTAGAAACGAAGCCAACAAGTTTCCAGTGAATTTTTTTTTATTTTTTTATTTTTAATTTACTATTATATAATGTAAATTTATTTATAAAAAATAAATTAGAAGTTAGAATATAAGTTATAAAAATAGTTTTAGCAATATACTTAATTTTTTTCCTAAAATTCTAATATTTAAATACACAGATACATATAAATAAATTATTTTTTAATAAAAAATAATAATATATTATTATGCAGGACAGGTTATGAGAATTTGAGAAGAGGAAAGTCTCTCCATCTCCTCCTCACACAATATCAAGACCGGAGAAAATTAATCATTTTCGCAAGCAATTACCATCCCGAAGTAGAATTTTTACAAAAATATAATTTAATTAATTTTTTTTAGTCAATTCTCAGGTTTGAAAAAAAAATATTTTTTTCAAATGTTTTTTAAAAAATATAAAATTAAATATGATTGAGCGGTAATATAATTAAATTATTTTTTTATAAATAATATATATTAAAAAAAGCCTAAATTAAATGCCTTATTGTACATCAATTTAGTTGAAGACAATACTTATTTTATTAATTGCTCAACATATGAGAACCAAATGATAAGTGAATTTTCTTCTCTTCCCCCAAATCAGTTAAATTTAATCATATAAGTTAATTGAATTATGTTCAACTTGTGACAAAACAAAAGGATGCTATTTATGTTTCAAGTTCAATTAAGTGATATAATAAAACAAAAAAAAGAATCAAATTTTTTTCCGAAAATGTGATTTCATTGAATGCCTTCCAGAGGCAGCAATTGAGATGCAAAAAGAATTTGGACCATGGGGTTACATAGAAAATTATCATCACTGATGGCTTTAGCCGCTAATTTGTGAGCAAGCATATTTCCTGTTCTTTTGATAAAATTAAAAGAACAGTTCTCAAACTCAGTCTTAAAAACAAAAATATCTTGAATGATACCTTGAATATGTTGAGGAATAGCAGCTCCACCTATTGAATTGATGACTACTTGAGAGTCTCCTTCAATCACAATTTTTCTGAACATTTTACTTCTTGCAAGCTAAATTGCTTTGTGGCATGCCATCCCTTCAAGAATGAGAGGGTCACAAATACCAGTCACTCTATTACAAATCCACCTAATTGGTTGGCCATTAGAGTTTATGGCAATAGCTGTAATTGCTCCAGATTTCCACTGAGCATTGTAAGCTGCATCAAAATTGATTTTAATCCATTATGGAGGTGGTGGGGATCAAACCTGTATGTGTTGATTCGATTGACATCTGTCAACAAGCTCTTCTTAAGCTACAATGAATTCCTCAAACTGGTTTTGGGCTAAGGAGATGATTTGTTGGCTAGGAATATCTTGACCTCGAAAAACGTTCTGATTCCTAACTTTCCAGATTTGCCATAAAAGAAAAACTAGGAGCTGTAGCAGTTCCTTCCCTTGACTATGAGATCAAATGGTCTTAGATATTTCAATCCAACAATCCATCATGGAGTGCCCTGATAACAAGGTAGATCTGATCCTGAAAGGCGAGTTTATCCACACTTCTCTAGCCTTCGGGCACATGAAAAACAAATGCTTTGAAGTTTTCGGCTCCCCACAAGCCAAACACTCATCTGGCAAATCTTTAAATATGCTTTTAATAAGTGTCTGACAAGGCAACCTTCCAATTACCAATCTCCAAAGGAATATCTTGAGCTTAGGTGGGAGCAAAATTTTCCACATGTCTCTCCAATCAATAGAATTATTGGTTACTGTGGATGGACCTGGTCCTGCACCCGTGGATGTATTGCCTTGTTTCAATTGAAAAGCTAAGTGGTAACCCAATTTGACTGAGAAGGATCCATCTCTTGTATAATGCCATACCAATTTGTCTTTCCTGCTTATTATATTAATGGGGATTTGTAAGATATTCTCAATCTCATCATCACAGAAGGCTTCCTTTAGCATTTGAATATTCCAGCCATGTCGATCCCAATCAACAGGTTGAGAAACCCAGTGCACTTCCACATTAGCATTTTCTTTAATTCTAGGTAAGAGGGGAAAAGAGTTGGGAATCCATCTTTCCTCTTTATAGATGATTGATCTTCCATTATGGACTTTCCATCTTAGCCCTTGATTCAACACTTTGCGACCCCACAGTAAGCTTCTCCAACCCCATGAGGGGTTACTACCATCAGATGCACTTAAAAAAGTAGTGTAGGGAAATACTTCCCCTTAAAGACATGAGCTAACAGAGAATTGGGATTGTTCAAAATTCTCCAGCCCTGTTTAGCAAGTAAAGCTTGATTAAAAGCCTCCAAGTCTCTAAATCCTAATCCCCCTTGAGACTTCCTTAAACACATACTACTCCAGGAGACCTAGTGTTGCTTCTTTTCCTCTTTTTCTTGGCCCACTAAAAATTCTAAACCATGCTATTAATATCCTGCCAGATAGAAATAGGGAACTTGAAGTAGGTCATCACGTACACAAGTATGGCTAAAGTAACTGCCTTTATCAGAACTTCCTTTCCCACATAGGATAGTAGCTGCTCTTTCCATCTTGCCAATTTATTTCTAACCTTTTCAAGGATGGTTTCAAATGTTTGCTTCTTAGACTTCGAAATCACTGATGGCAGACCCAATAATTTGTCTTGTTCCCCAATGTTAGGAATTCTCAATGAAGGAGCAATCAAATGCCTAACCTCTGTCAATGTATTTCTGCTAAAGAAAATTGATGACTTAGAGTAATTAATTGTCTGCCCATATGCTGTAGCATAAGCCAAAAGAACTGCCTTAATTTTCTGCTCCTCCCCTGAAGTGGCTTTAGAAAAAATCACCAATCATTAGCAAAGAGTAAGTGGGTAACTGCTGGAGCATGACTAGCAATGGAAATGCCAGTAATATGAGAGTTACACAACAGATGAGATAAACCCTCCACACACAAGAGGAAAAGGTAAGGGGAGAGAGGGTCGCCTTGTCTAAGCCCTCTAGATGGATGAATAAGACCAACCCTATGACCATTTATTTGTAAGGTGAAGGTCAGAGTGGTAATACATTTCATTATCCAGGAAATCCAACATTCATGGAATCCCAATTTCTTCATTATGTGCTGGCAAAAAGGTCCACTCCACACACTCATATGCCTTGCTGATATCCAATTTAACAGCCATTCCATAATTTCTACTCCTCCCTTTTGTCTTCAAATGGTGCATCACTTCATGGAAGATTAGAATATTATGTGAAATGAGCCTCCCTACTGTAAATGCATTTTGTTCACTGTTAATGATAGATGGCATGATGGGTTACAGTCTGGTTGTTAGCATTTTAGAAATAATCTTGTAAAACACAGAACATAGTCCAATAGGTCTTAAATCTTTCATTGTTTTAACCTGCTGCACCTTGGGGATGAGTGCGATAAGAGTATAGTTCACCTTTCCTAGCATTTCACCTCGCTGAAAAAATTGTTGAATGGCTGAACAAACATCATCCTCAATTATGCTCCAGTATTTCTGGAAGAACAAGCCTGTTAAACCATCCATCCCTGGGGCTTTGTTAGGATGAATAGAAAATGCCGCCTCCCTAATTTCCTCCCTACTCACTGGTTTTATAAGCTCCTCATTCATATTGTTGGTAATTCATGGATTAATTCCTTCAGTTACCATGTTGAAGTTGGTCGGTTGAGATGAGGAGTAGTGTAACGCCCTCACCGTAGGTAGTCCGTACATTTTACTGTTCCGACGACTAATGTCTATTCGGATAGTCAGAATGTATAGAACTACACTTAAACTATAGTGATGAGACATTAATTAATAGAATAAATATTAAGAAAATAAAATAAAATTTAGAGAATTTATTAATTGGTACAAAAATCACTACAAGAAATTAAAAAAATAGCTACGAATATTACCGACAAAAAAAACTTTGTAAATAAATACCGACTATTCACCAACTAAAAAAGGTTAAATCAAATTACCAAATACAAATTACCTACCATATTTTAGCGACTAAAATATTTAGTTGCTAATTATGGCACGCAAAGTATAGCTACTAATGTTAGTACTTTACCGATCAAATTTTAGTCGGTACATTATTGGGAAGAAAATAAATATTATATAAATAATTTTTTAGCGACTATAAAGCATTTAGTCGGTAATATGAAAAAATTTAGTTGATAATTTACCAACCACATAGCTTTTAGTAGGTATTTTTATAATGTAAATACTGCTTACCGACTATTTATACACATAGTAGGTAATATACCGACTATAAAAGTTGTAGTAGGTAATGTTAAAAAAAAAAATGAGTTTTAGTAAAAGTAAATATAAATAAAATAAGTATCCGCGACTATTTCATGCTTAGTAGGTAATTTACCGACTAATATCATGTTAGTAGGTAAATTTACAAAGGACATTGTATTTTAATAAACATAAGTATAATTTGAAGAAAAAGTTTAGCGACCATTTTCTTTATTAGTAGCTATTTTACCAACTAAATGATTTTAGTAAGATATGGAAGAATTAAGTATTTTAGCAAAAGAAAATATAAATTGATCAAAATAATTAGCTACTATAGCAAGGCGTAGTGGGTAATTTATCGACTAATATATAATTAGTAGCTATTAAAATAAATATTATTATATTTTAGTAAAAGAAAATATAAATTAATCAAAATAATTAGCTACTATTGCATGGCATAGTAGGTAATTTATCGACTAATATAGAATTAGTAGCTATTGTAATAAATATTACTATATTTTAGCAAAAGAAAATATAAATTAATTAAAATATGTAGCTACTATTACAAGGCGTAATAGGTAATTTACCAACTAAAATGTGTTAGTAGCTATTTTAATAAATATTATTTTATTTTAGTAAAAAAAAATATAAATTGATCAAAATAATTAGCTACTATGATGGTTTGTAGTACGTAATTTACCGACTAAAATGATGTTAGTAGCTATTTTAATAAATATTATTATATTTTAGCATAAGAAAATATAAATTGATCAAAATAATTAGCTACTATGGTTGGTCGTAGTAAGTAATTTACCGACTAAAATGATGTTAATAGCTGTTTTAATAAATATTATAATATTTTAACATAAGAAAATATAAATATTATTATAGTTTTTTTAAATTTTTCACTGTTCCTCTTTACCCATTGGAAGCTTTGTGCATATATATATATATATATATATATATATATATATATATATATATATATATATATATATATAATTTTCATTTTAATTTTTATTAAAATAATTTTATTTATAATAAAGTTTGATATTATAGTCATTTACTATTTTAATAATAGTGTTATAATATTTTTACATTGAAATTTTTTGGCATACCATCTCACTTTTTTCTTTTCAATTAGCTAAACTTTTTAAATTTGAAAGAAAACGCTTGAGTCTATTTTTAAATTTTATTTAAGGATTTTAGTTTATTAATTAAAATCTCAAATTTCTATTTATGTATTTTAATTTTAAACCACATTGTTTATTAATTAGTTTAAGAAATTTTCTACTACCACTTTTATTCATTTGATATTCTAATGATAAATATATAATGTGGGACAGATGTTTCCATTCTGTAAAACCAAAATTATATGTTCTGAAGAATCTATAACATTCAAAAAATAACATAAGAAAATATAAATATTATTAAAGTAAAATTTGGGATAAAAAAAACCTAACATTTCAAAGTCTTTTCCACTGCTGCAGCGCCTCCTCCTTCCTTCTACAGATCCCTTCCCTTTGTTTTAGCTGCTCACCATTTGGCTTGAGTTCCATTCCTCGAAGGTTCATTGATCATTTTTCTCTCTCTTGCCTCTCGAATTTGGACTTAATTAGGCAAAATCGACTACCTCAGGTTTGTTCCTTGTTTGTTGTTTCCCTTTTTAATCACCGAATTTGGTGAAATTGAGTAATTGTGATTTTCAATCTTCATTTTTCTTGTTATTAGAATGACAAAACATCTCATTAGTTAATTAATCTCAGTTTTATTTGTCATTCCCTTTTGTTTTGCTTTTAATTTTGCCATCTCTCACACACTGAACAGATTTGATTCCATATGGCAACTGTTTGCTTTCATTATTCATGAATCTCATCTGTAATAAATCAAGCTATGCCTTTTCTCCCTCTATGAATTGGTTTAATGGGTCTGAGTTTGTGAAGATACTGACTGCCATTACATAAGCTTTTTGGTTGCTTTATTTTTCTTGGTTGTTTTGAGAATGCTTTGAGATGCTCATACTTTAATTTGGTTTTCCTTGAGTTTATGTTGCGTTTTATTGTGTAGAATTAGATGGTTGAAAGAAGGATTGAGTTTATGTGTAGAATTGGTTATTATTTGAAAATTTATGTACACTGCAGTACTCCATTGTTATTGACTTGTGAAGTTTTTGAATTCCATTGAAATGTAACCCTCTATTTACGTTATCATGATAGGTGTGGACATTTGCTTCCTTGCGTTTCTTTGTCTACTACTATCGCCGATGACTCCTTGAATTCATCCTCCTGCCACCTTCCCCATCTTGAAATCCTGTTGGTGTTCCACCTGTCTTCATACCATCAAACCCAAACAATGATTCATCCACATCACCCATAATAATACCTTCATAAGGAGTTGATGTACATGAACTTACCCTAAACAAAATTTCTGAAAGTGAGAGCCAAGTCTAAGAGAATCCTTCACCTTAAACTCCCCAAAGTTCATCTCAGAGAAATTACGCTTGTCGTTGCAACTAAAACTTTCACTGTAAGAAGCATAGGAAGAAGAAGTGAGCTTGTGCCATATGAAGGAGGTGAGCCTTCAACACCTCAATCACAGCATTTGGTGCAGTTTAATGTGCCGACTGTACTAGTTCCACCGGTATAAATTACCACACAAATGGCCACTTTCTTTCAGCAAATGGCTGATACTCTGTCAGCTCAAGCTCAAGCACAAACCCAACCACTACAAGGGCAGTGTGAAATAGAGAAGAGGGAGAAACCTATGGGTTAGAGTTCAAGTAGAAATTTGGGGAAGAGAAAAGAATTTGAGGAACCCCGAGCTCAAGGATATGACAGAGGTGGATTATCAGAACAGAAGCCACCAAGGTCCAATCGTTGAACAACTAGAAGTTCATATACTCCTCACATCTGCAACTCTTATGGCAAACTATATTGGGGTATTTATCGTAAAGCCATTGGAGCTTGCTACAATTGTGAAAAGCTTGGACATTTTGCTAGAGATTATACTAAAGCACATCGACCTGCTCTTCGAAGTTCACAGAAATAGAGTTGGTACTCTTCACAACCATAACACAGTGAATTAACCCAAATATAGTAGTGCACCAGTCAAAGCGTCCACTATGCACCAAGGAGAAAGAACAAAAATTTTAGATGTAGCTGCTAGTAAGTTTTTAATTTTTAGAGGAAACAATTAGTTATTATTTGATCCCAGCACTACTTATTTGTATGTTAGTGTTAGAATTATATATTCTATTGCTATTCCTTTACAAGGGAATAAATTTTGATGCATCAGTGATTTGTCCTTTAAGATAAGAATTACGATAATAAGTGTAATTGAAATTAGTTTTGGAAGAGTTTGTCAGCGAAAAGTATTTACTAGCACACAAGAATTTATAAAGCTAATTAGTTAGCCTATTTAATGTAAAGCAAGAGGACCTAAAAGTAAGTTACAATAATAGAATTACTCTAGATGAGGGCAAAGATGTTACTGCTAGTAATTATCAATGGATATGGTAATCAGAATAAGTTTTGGATATTAGTGAATTCGAAAAGTATAAAATGTAGGAAAGTTTGATCTATTGGAATGTATCGTAGTAACTATGCAATATTCTTAATGTTTATACTGTAAGCTGCAAATTACAGTACTGATTTGAGATTATTGTGTAGAGCTACGTACTACTCAATAGTACACCAAGATGAGAATAGTTGCCACGGCATCTGTTTTGGTACAATAATGCCAAGACAGAATTTTATTATTGGAAATGAGTTTGAAAATCCTAATATGGGATTTAAAACTCTAAAGTTAGAATATCTAAAGGTTATAGTTATAAGATAGCTAGAGTCGCTGACTCAGTTATCTAACCCGAACTATGATACGTTAGGAATTGCTATAAGACTAGAGATTTCGGTATAGTCATAAATTAAGATAACATTGATTGGGCGAGGTCATCCGATCTCGGATATGGGGTTATAATTATTTTGGTATTGTTATGGATTCTTCACCTAAAGTCTAGCGAAAAAATAATATTATAATAGTATAACAGTAAATCACAAAGAAAAATTTTGTTCCCCCTGAAAGAGACAGGATGCTATGGATGATCATCATAAATTGTAAAATGATGTTCTAATTAAGACAATGATAGGATAAGAATAATTGGCCAGGGATTTCTTAGAAAGAGCACAATTCTATTGTGCGGACCATAATAAATAGATTATGATTGGTACAGGACAAGAGAAAAAGGACAGTTCTGTATACTCCCTTCTTAGGGTATTAAAGGATAGGTTATAGTTCAGTACAAGAGGAAGTAATGATTGTAAATTAGTAAAAAAATAAGCTATAGAATATCGATAGATAAAAGAAAGGTGTAAATGAAAATTAGAATAATTGGCTCAAATGTAACAAAGAAATATTACGAATATTAGTAAAAGTGTTGACTAGAATGGTCAGAGGACCAAATCAAAATAATATTGAAGTATAGCAAATTTATTAGGGATGATAAGAGGTGCTAAATCATGACTCGACAGTCAAGTTAAGGAAGAAGATAAGATTGAGGAATAAAATAATTAAAGTTAAGTTGTGGAATGGAAAAAGAAACAAATAGAACAGTAAAAAATGAGTTAAACAAAAGCAAACAAGATGGTGTAAAACGGCACATAGACCTAGATTCGAAATAAAGTTGCCAAGATAATAGTTATGAATCTATGGCCAATAACTAGATAAGTAATTCGAATACGAACACAATGGTCATTTAATAAGGAAACATGAATCAAAATATTAAATAGAACAATAGTAAGAGAAGATTAGTGTTATACACACAAATTAAATGTTGTATTAGATTATTAGAAGTCTTACATAGACTCAAAGAAAAAAAAATTATAAGAGAGAAAAACTAAGTTCTCACTTCATAGGATTATATGAAGTCCTAGAAAGAGTGAATCCATTAGCACCCAGATTTGCTTACCTCTAAAATTGAAATGAATTCAAACTTAACTTATGACAAGAAGCTTATAAGAAACTTGGCACACGAGGTGAGCAATCGATGAGTAAATATTATAGGTTAAAATGCTACGGACCATCATTCAGATTATGAGGCTACATGGAAATGTGAGAGAGACATGAGAAAACGACACATACGGATGATTAAGGACTGACAGTGGGAAAAATTTCGAGGTCAAAATTTCTTTTAAGGTCAAAATTTCTTTTAAAGTTGAAATTTCTTTTAAGGGGGGAGAGAATTGTAACACCCCTATATGCATAGCCCTGTGCAAATCATTATTTTGGCGACCGATATCGGTTTGGGCAATTAAGAGGATTAGAATCATGTTTAAGTCACCTAGAAAAACCCTGAATAAAAATTAATAATGATTACCAAAAGGTTAAATACAGATCAAAAAAATAGAACATAAAAAGTTAAATGAGCCAGGGGTCACAGCGATGGGTGACCGCACCGAGAAGTGATTGCGAAGTCAGTTATAACCCTGTTTTCATATAGGGTATTGTGACACCGCAGGCCTAAGAAAAATTGCGAAGCTAGGGAAAATGTGAAAATCATAGAAAAATGTGGAAAACCAGATCAAATAGTTAAATCAAGGGTCCGGAAATAATATTGAATTATTAGTAAATCGGATCAGACCGGCGAGGGGTAAATTGGTTAATTCACCCCTAGAGGTGACTTATGACCTAACTGTCCAGTAAAATATGAGAAATGAAAATTTTGAAATATGAAATTAAATTAAAGAAGTATGGAAAAACTAAGGAAAAAGAAAAAGAAAAGAAAATTGAATTAATGACATCATCCAAATGACCTCACCCATGACATCATAAATAAAATTTATTTAATTAGAAATTGACTAAGTCAAAAGTGAAGATAAAAATAAAGAAAATTTAAAAGAAATTCTTGTCTTCTCTTTTCACTTGGATGGCTCACCTTCTTCTTCCTCTCTCTCTCTCTCTTTTCTTTTCCTTTCCACCATTGATGAACACTTGAGCTCTTACCAACCTTAATTTTACACCATAAAATCCTTGAATCCCAACACAAAAATTTGATTATAGACTTTGATTAAGAACTTGAGAGCAAAAAGGAGAGGAAAGGTTGAAGTTTTAGAAAGCTTGGAATTGGCTCAATTAAGGTTAGTGTAATTTTTAACTTTTATCTTCTTCTAAACATGAATTTAAGTTGAGTTAAAGTGAAAATTGATAAAAAAATGAAGAAGACATACATGATTAAGTGTCGCAAGGTGTTTTGCGGTAGCCTGGACAAACACTCACTGAAGTGAGAAAGAGTGAGGAGTCGCCACTTTAATTTTGAGGGAAATTAAAGGAAACTATTTGCACAAAAAAAAAAGATAAATTAAAAGCAACCACTTCAAAAACAGAGATTTTAGGTTCGGGGTCCATATACGGGTGGGGAAGGTGTTAGGCACCCTGCCTCGTCCCTCTATGAGGGTAAACAGATTTAATATTATGCTCTTTACAAATTAAAATCGGAAGTTAGGGGGGTTAGAATGATGATGTTAATCCCTTTGATAAAAGGGAATATTTGATTTTTCACTATTTCAGGTTGCCCAGATACATAAGTACATGAGATGACCCTTAGTGAGTTGGTGTTGCGTAGCGGTTTTGGTTTAGAGGGGGTATTTTGCATGTTGTGTTATTTTAGTTTGGATTTGAGAGAATCCGGGTAAAAGCCTCTTCCGATCTCTAGGGGTAGTCTATTTAGAGTTTGAGTGAGGGATCTCGGATAAGAACTCTCCTCCGATCTCCCCATATTTATTAAAATTTTGATTGAGAATCGAATAAGAACTCTCCTCCGATCTATTTATTGAAATCTTGGTTGAGAATCGGATAAGAACTCTCCTCTGATCTCTTTGAATTTTATTAAAATTTTTGATTGAGAATCGGATAAGAACTCTCCTCCGATCTATTTATTGAAATCTTGGTTGAGAATCGGATAAGAACTCTCCTCCGATCTCTTTGAATTTTATTAAAAATTTTTTATTGAGAATCGGATAAGAACTCTCCTCCGATCTATTTATTGAAATCTTGGTTGAGAATCGGATAAGAACTCTCCTCTGATCTATTTATTGAAATCTTGGTTGAGAATCGGATAAGAACTCTCCTCCGATCTCTTTGAATTTTATTAAAATTTTTCATTGAGAATCGAATAAGAACTCTCATCCGATCTCTTTAAATATTTATGAAAATTTTTTATTGAGAATCGGATAAGAACTCTCCTCCGATCTCTTTAAATATTTATGAAAATTTTTGATTGAGAATCGGATAAGAACTCTCCTCCGATCTCTTTTAATATGCAATTTTAGAGTTTTTTATTAAAGGATCTCGGATAAGAACTTTCCTCCGATCTCCTGTTTTTCGTTTAAATGAGGATCGGGTAAGAACTCTCCCCCGACCTCTTGAGATTTAATTGCGATCGTATGTCATAAAGACCTTAGACTAAGGGTTCTGGCATCCAAAGGCGCTGAAAGCCCGAATAAGGCTTCCCTTAACCCATTGGTACCTTACAACTAGGTAGGGGATACTGACTGAATTTTTACCGATCTCCTATGTGATTGCCTTACCGGTACCTTTTGACAGGCAATGTTCGATCTCTTTCGTTTACTAGTCTGGGATCCGATCTTACCTCGATTCCCCACTATACACAGTTATCTTCTGAGCTAGTCTAGTGATTCAACTTCATAATTTTCCTCTAATTTATTATCCAAATGAGAAACTCTCGTGTTAAGATACAGCTACCAACATTTTATCAAACTAACTATACGTCACTCGGGACCAGAATACCTACATTTGAAGATAATAAAGGCTAAAAAAAAATAAATAACATGAACTGATGAACAAAAAGTAAACTCAAGAGAATAACCACCTTCGTGGGGTTCTTTAACATAACATAAACTTGACAAAAATTATGAGCATGAAAACAAAGGAAATAAAAAAATGAGCACTTGATAAGGCAACGGTCTAGACACTCACCTATAGGGAGTTGAATCTATTGAACTAACTATGGAGTCACAAATATAGTAGAGCTGCGTACTAATAGTCTGGGGACTAATGCTTGCCTTGAAATGAAGAGTATCGAGTTAAAATGCAGTCGAGCCGAAATGACAATAACTGGGTTTGAATGAGATCGAGCTTGGAAAATAAAAGTGGATATAAAGACGATGAAGACAAAGCTAAAACTAAGAGAGGGTATTGCAGAAAAATGAACAAACTGAAAATAAAGAGTTTCAGTGTCCAACACTCCTTCAAAGAAAATACTTTAGAAAATTGGTTTCTGAAGTTTTTCTATTTTGAAAGCTTAAAAATAGCAGAGTAGCAAAACTGAATCAATTTTCAGAGCCTTTCCACTATAATCACCACCCTTTTTTTGTTCCCTCTCAACAGTATTGCATGTAGGTATTTATAGGGAACGGGTGCTCCCAATGAAGGGTCAGGATTTCCTCTGAGGGAAATGGAAGGTTTAGATTTTAAAGGACATGATCTGATGTCTGAGAATTGAAGAGAATCAAAATGGACGGCTGAGATCCTATTCAGAATATTTGTCCTTTCTCTTTTCTAATCCAACGGTTCAAAATCTTCATGTCAAGGGAGATCTGACGGTCGGGAATAAAAGACATCGGTCTTGTCGTCTTTTCTTTGATCTAAGGGCTCCGGGCTTGTCCTTACAAGTAAGACCAACGATAGATATCGAGATGTACAGGACTGTCATGACATGTCCTGGCACCTGTCAGTAATGTGGGCGATTCTGCAAATGAGGTGTGCGGTGAAGATTTGATCTCGCCTGTAACGCTTTAACTACCTCGGCTCTGATTATGACGACAGTTATTAAAAGTTGTCTCATCCTATCCTTGCTTTCCGATCTCCCATCCCTTCCGATCTTTCCATCATGACCTTTTTCTGATCTCTCATGTCGGGCCCCTCTCCCGATCTCTCCCATTCCAGCACCTTCTTCTCTATCCGGGCTGATTCAGTCAAAGCATTTATTACTTCAGTTACCGAGGCATCCGCTTCGATTTCCACTAGTAATAAATGCTCAGACCCTCCCTATATATATGCCTTCAACGAGAGATTTCTCCCATATTTCATTCCTTCCTATTTCAATTTCTCTCTTCCTCTGTTCTAGTTTTCCGGTAACATTATGGCCACGGTGACTGCTTTTGATCTTTTTCTGACTACTTTCTTTGCTCCTCGACTGAAAATTTACGACCTTGGTGATCGAAAAATCATGACAACCATATTTGGTGACAGTGAGAGAACCGGACTAATTTACCGATCAAGATAAAAAATATCGATCACACCGATCTCGGGTCGATCTACCGATATAATTGTTGAGCCGATTTCGGGCGAGAAGACTGCTAATTTCTCGCTTAACATTGGTGGCTGCCCCTTGAAGTTCATTTGGCTCCTCACTATATCGGGCATCCCGATTGCAGCTCGGTTCTGGTCGATGACTTTGACGATGACTCCTCATCCTTATAGAGTCAAAGTCACTCCATCTGAGCTATACATCTATCTACCGCCTATGTCTGGCTTTCTGATCAGACACATCTTTTGATTCAGCCACGAGAGTAGGCTTTGACATAGGTTCCTGCTAGGTAGGATGTACTGCCGATCTCTAGAGATCGCCCAAATGATGTAATCTAACCTTTAAAGGTCCTTTATGATGTAATCCGATCTCTTGAGATCGCCCAAATGATGTAATCTGACCTTTTGGAAATGAAATAAAATTTTATTCTAACAATTATCATTTAATTACTGCATTGTTTATTTTCCGATCTCTAATGTGCATATCCGATCTGATTCCTAACTGAATAGCCCTTAACCGATCTGTAATTCTGAACATCTACCTCGATCTTTAACTAGCCGATCTCCCCTTATTTATTTATGGAGTTTCTGGAATGTTCTTGCGACGTGTCAGAAAAGCTGGTGAATTCTTCTAACCGATGCGTCGCTTGGGACACTGTGAGCATTGAATGCTCAGACGAGTATAAATAGGGGAAGGGTCAGCCAGTTGCTCCCTTATGCCATTTTCAGCACCTCGCGAGTGATTCCAAAATTCTCTCGTTTCTTCAAGTTCTTCCGACACCGATCACACTCCGGTAAGGGTTTTGATCTTTCTCTTAATTAAATTTTTCTCTTTTCTTTGAAAATGAGCGGTGCCAAGGATCAGAGAGCGGTGAGCCCCCCTTTCGTTCATGTCTTGTGGTCGTCAGATGAGGTTGAATTGGTTGGACCAAGCGGGCGATCTGAACCTCCTACGACCTCCGTTTCAGCCCGTGGTCAAGCGGTACCCTCAAGACGAACGCATTCCTTAGGGAGAGAAAATCTTCCCGTGGATGAGCTACCGTCAATCCTTTAAGAAACCGATCTGCAGTCGATTAGCCAAGAATACAACCTTCGGACCGATTCATACGAGCTTATCAGATGTCATGGCGATCTCCGAGCTGATCACTTCTTCGAAGAAAATGATATGATCATGATATACGAAGAGCAATTAAAAGCCGGGCTGCGGTTTCCTCTTGATGACTTCTTCAAGGAAGTTCTAAAATTCCACCAAGTATGTATAGCCCAAGTACATCCGAACTCATGGCAGATCCTGGTAGCCTTCAGAGGCCTCTGCCGAGCTAAGGGACTCAGTCCTACAGTGAAGGTGTTCGCTGAGCTACATAGGTTAACTCGTCAAAAGGACGATGAGTACTGGTTCTTTCAGGCGAAACCGCATTGTGGGCTCTTTACCGATCTGCCCTCTTCACTGAAGAATTAGAATAATCATTTCTTTATTCTGAGGAACAAGTTTCCAAATGGTTTTGAGGGTTTCCCACGTAGTTGGCTGCATCTGGGCCCATCACTTCCAAAGCACATTGCCCTGAGTAGGGAAGAAAATGCAATGGTAATGGAGCTAAAAGATCAGGCGGCCACTCAGAAGTTTTCCTGTTTAGATGCGGTGATGTCCGAACTGCACCATTGGATGATGCGGCTGGTTACTGGTGAAGAACGCGGGCTTCAGCTCTCTGACCTCGGCCTCGGTACTTTCTATATCTCTGATCTCTGGGCCTTAGCGAACTCACTGACTTTTCTTTGTGCAGGTATGGCGGGCAGCGAGGCTTCCAAAGAGAGCCGAAAGCGTTAGAGGGAGGTCTCCAAGAAAGTGCGGGAGATGAAGCGTGCCGAGGCCTCACAGATGCCAAGGCACGATCCAGGAGAGATGCAGGGAGCCTCGTGCCGACCTTCGGGACCGCCGATCCCAGAAATAGAAGTGGTTCGGTCTCCTCCTCGACAAGAAGAGCCACCACCACCTCCACCAGTTGCTTCGAGTGCGGAAGGGGGTCCTTCCCAACCTACTTCGAGGACCCTTTCCCGCGGCGCTCTGGTCCTGATTCACTCCCTGGAGAAGAACCAATCTGTACGGGAGAATCTGGGCTTGGCAAAGGTTCTGGGAGATTTCATCTACCTCCAAGAGGATCGGCACCGACTGACCCAGGGCAACATCGACGATCTCCTGTCCCAGACGATGAGCTTGAGCGTGGAGAGCTTAGTGAACTAGCATATCATCAGGGAAAAGGCTCATCATTTGAGGCAGGAGATCCAGAAGGTGGGTCAGGAAGCGGCTTTCGCCCGAGCCCAACTTTCATCCGCCCGGGAATATATAGCTGAAATTGAGGGGCGGATGAAATTCTATGAGGATAAATTGGCCGAGCAGGCTCATGCTCTTGAAGAAGCTCGGGCGCTCCGAGCTGCTGATGTCGCTTGCCTCACTGAAGAGCTTAGAGCGAAAGAAGAAGAGGCAGTGATGAGGGAGGCCGGTGCTTACGTGAACGCCCACGGGGACCTTTTGGCCGAGCTCAAGAAGCGTTATCCTGAGGAGGACTTTTCCTGGATGGTGGACCTGGCTCTCCAAGACGAAGAGGATAGCGAGGAGGAGGCTGAGGGTGATATAGAGGGTGTGCAAAATGTAAGAGGGGTTCTAGATCTGGTCAGTCTAGTTCAGCAGACATGGGTAGTGAGAGGCCCAAGGAGTCTCAGGGACAAACTCAGGGTTGAGGTAAGAAGCAAAGATCCCGATTTGCCCCAAGGAGAGGAGGAGGACAGTCTAGTGCATTAGTGGGTATTTCTCTGGGTTCAGCTACACGAGGATCAGCCCCACCACCAGCTTGTACACATTGTGGCAGACCCCACAGAGGAGATTGCAGATTGTTAATTGGTGGATATTTCAGATGTGGATCTACGGATCACTTCCTGAAGGATTGTCCACAGAGGAATGCTAGTGTACCCACTGCTCCACCCTAGATAGAGAGGTCTGCCCCAGCAGCACAGAGGGGTAGAAGACCTGCAAGGCCTGATACAACTGGTACATCACAGAGGCCTACTGCCGAGATAGTTCAGAGGCAAGAGACTAGAGTAGCACCTCGTGTCTATGCTATGAGAGCTCGAGATGAGCCTGAGCCAGCTGATGTCATAAGGGGTACTTTCTCACTTTATGATCTATTTGTAAGTGCATTAATTGATCCTGGCTTTACACATTCTTATGTGTGCATTGCCCCATCTATTGGTAGAGGGGTGCAAGTAGAGGAGTTAGAAGAGGACATACAAGTTACAAACCCTTTAGGCTATAGTGTCATGGTGAAAAAGGTCTATAAGGGTTGTCCTCTGAGGATACAGAGTTATGAGTTTCCAGCTGACTTGATTGAGCTACCATTCCATGAGTTTGATGTGATATTGGGAATGGATTGGTTATCAGGTCATTAGGCGATGGTAGATTATCGGCTAAAGAGGATGTCAGTACAGACAAAAGATGAGGATGAGATTACAGTTGTGGGTGAAGGAACGGGTTGTCTTTCTACTATCATATTAGCCACAGCAGCCAGAAGAATGATAAGAAAGGGGTGTGAGGCTTTCTTAGCACATGTGGTTGACACCAGGAAGACTAGCCCAAGCATACAGGAGATCCCCACAGTATGTGAATTTCCATATTTGTTTCTGGAATAGTTGCCGGGTTTGCCACCTAATAAAGAAGTAGAGTTTGCTATAGAGGTTATGCCGGGTACTACACCAATCTCCATTGCTCTATATAGGATGGCACCTACAGAACTGAGAGAGTTGAGGGTTCAGTTACAGGAGCTACTATACAAAGGCTTCATACTCCCTAGTGTGTTACCCTGGGGAGCACCGATGCTATTTGTGAAGAAGAAGGACAGTACACTATGGCTTTGTATAGACTACCGGTAGCTGAATAAGGTGACTATGAAAAATAAATACTCTTTACATATGGTAGATGATTTGTTTGATCAGTTGAGGGGAGCTAGAGTATTCTCCAAGATAGATCTCAGATCAGGCTATCATCAGTTGAGAGTGAAGGAGACAAATGTTCCTAAAATTGCTTTCAGGACTCGGTATGGACACTATGAGTTTCTAGTGATGCCATTTAGGCTGACAAATGCACCAGCAGCTTTTATGGACCTAATGAACCGCATCTTTCATCCTACTTAGATCAGTTTGTTATGGTCTTTATAGATGATATCTTGGGGCATTCTAAGAACCAGGAGGAGCATAATGAACACCTGAGAGTAGTACTATAGACATTGCGGGAAAAACAGTTGTATGCCAAGTTGTCCAAGTGTGACTTCTGGTTGGATGAGATATCCTTCCTTGGACACATTGTGTCAGCGGATGGGATCAGGGTAGATCCAAAGAAGATTGAAGCAATAGTTGAATGTAAGCCTCCCAGAAATGTAACAGAAGTCAGAAGCTTTTTGGGGTTAGTTGGATACTACAGGAGATTTGTAAAGGGATTTTCCCTTATAGCAGCTCCACTGACTAAGTTACTACATAAGAATGCAAAGTTTGATTGGAATGATAAATGTCAAACTAGTTTAGAGAGGCTAAAGGCTATGCTTACAGAAGCTCCAGTGTTAACACAGCCAGAGTCAGAGAAAGACCATGTGATCTACAGTGATGCCTCTCACAATGGGCTTGGGTGTGTTCTAATGCAGGAAGGGAAAGTAGTTGCTTATGCTTCCAGACAGCTAAGGCCACATGAAAAGAACTACCCAACTCATGATTTGGAATTAGTTGCAATTATATTTGCATTAAAGATATGGAGGCACTACCTATATGGTGAGAAGTGCTATATCTACACAGATCACAAGAGTCTAAAGTATTTGCCAACCCAGAAGGAACTCAATCTGAGACAGAGGAGATGGATTGAATTCCGTAAAGATTATGACTGTGTGATAGACTATCATCTAGGAAAGGCCAATGTAGTGGCTGGTGCACTGAGCAGAAAGTCCATGATGGCTTTAAGATACTGAATGCTCGGTTATCTTTAGCATAGGATGGGGAAATTTTGGCTGAGTTGCTTGTAAAGCCAAGCTTGTTACAACAAATATAAGAAGCACAGCTAAGGGATGAAAAGTTGCTAACTTTTATGGGTAGAACTCAAGAGGGGAAGGAGACTGACTATGAGTTAAAAGGAGATGGTGCCTATATTATAAAGGCAGGATATGTGTACCAGGAGATAAGGAACTGAAGAAGAATATCTTGAAAGAGGCGCACAGTAGCTTTCATGCTATACACCCAGGAAGTACCAAGATGTACCAAGACCTGAAAACACATTATTGGTGGCCTGGAATGAAGAAAGAGATTGGTGATTTTGTGACCAGATGTTTGACATGCCAGTAAGTTAAGGCTGAGCATCAGGTTCCATCAGGGTTATTGCAACCTATATCCATACCATAGTGGAAATGGGACCGCATCACCATGGATTTTGTCACTGGGTTACCATTGACACAGAGGAAGCATGATATTATATGGGTGATTGTGGATATATTGACCAAGTCAGCTCACTTCCTACCAGTTAGAGCCGACTACTCACTGGAGAGGTTAGCAGAGATTTACATAGATGAGATAGTCTAGCTACATGGAGTGCCAACATCGATCATAGCTGATCGAGACCCAAGATTTACTTCGAGGTTTTGGAAGAGGCTACAAAAATCTTTAGGCACTCAACTGCACTTTAGTACGGGTTTTCATCCACAGACGGATGGACAGTCAGAAAGGGTGATTCAGGTAACCCTTAGAACTTAATGAATTGTTGTGATTGTTAAAGGAATGATAACAATGACCTGACACTAATGACTTGAATGATATGATATGATAGGTATTGGAGGATATGTTAAGAAGCTGCATCATTGATTTTGAAGGAAGTTGGGAGAAGTATCTTCCTTTTGTAGAGTTTGCTTACAACAATAGCTACCAAGCTAGCATAAAAATGGCTCCATATGAAGCATTGTATAGGAGGAGATGCAAGACTCCCATATGTTGGATAGAAATGGGGGAAGAGAAAGTAGTGGGCCTAGATTTGGTGAGGCAGACTGAGGAAAAAGTGAAACTCATCAAAGACAATTTGAAAGCTGCCTCAGACAGACAAAAGTCATATGCCGACCTGAGGAGAAAGGATATAGAGTATGAGGTTGGCGATAAGGTGTTTCTCAAGGTATCACCTTGGAAGAAAGTGCAAAGATTTGGTAAAAAGGGTAAGTTAAGCCCTAGGTTTATTGGTTCATACGATGTCATTGAACATGTAGTTCCAGTAGCCTACCGGCTAGCTTTACCACCTGAGCCGGACAAGATTCACAATGTATTCCATGTGTTGATGCTCAGGAGATACAGATCAGATTCTTCACATGTCATTTCAGTAGAGGAGATAATTGTGCAACCTGATTTGACATATGAAGAAGAACCAGTCAGAATCTTGGCACGAGAAGTGAAAGAACTCAGAAACAAGAGGATCCCCCTAGTGAAAGTCTTGTGGAAACACCACAACACAGAAGAAGTGACATGGGAGAGCGAGAAGACGGTGAGGCAGCAGTTCCCTCAGCTCTTCACATCAGGTAAATTTCGAGGATGAAATTTCTATTTAGAGGGGAAGAATTGCAATGCCCTCACCGTAGGTAGTTTGTACATTTTACTGTTCCGATGACTAATGTCTGTTCGGATAGTTAGAATGTCTGGAACTACACTTAAACTATAGTGAGGAGACATAAACTGATGGAATAAATGTTAAGAAAATATAGAAAAATTTAGAGAAAATAAAATAAAATTTAGAGAATTTATTAATTGGTACAAAAATATAATAATAACCCGATGAGCACCCTGAAGAGTATTTTGGTCATTTCACTCCTAGAGGTGAATTTTAACCAAAATATCAAATTAAAATTTGAGAGAATTAAAATAATTAAAATAAATTAAAATTATAAATTTATGAATTTGAATTAGGAAAAAGAAGAAGAGAAAAGAAAAAGAAAAAAAAGAGAAAAAGGCTTATGAAATTTTAAAAATTAAAGTACAACATATATATATATATATATATATATATATATATATATATATATATATATATATATATATATATATAAGACATAAAAGACAAATCCCACCAACCATCATCTTCTCCACTTCTTCTCTCTCTCACTCTTGGCCGGCACTCTTGGTTCCTCCCTCCACCATTTTTGCTCAAGCTTTGAGCTTGATTCTTCCCTCACTCACTTACCAAAACCTTTAGCCCTCTTTACTAAAAATCATCTCCACCCCATAAGGAAGCTATTGGTAGCCATTAGAAGAAGGGAACTTGAAGTTTGCAGGTTGGGTCACAAAGGTAAGTGCAAGATACCACTCCCTCTCTTCTTTAAATCTTGTAAGAATGATGAGATGAGTGAGTATCACGTGAAAATGAAAAAAAAATGATAAGAAAATGAAATGCCCTAATTTTGGTAGCCATGGAATCCTTGGGGTTTGATGCTTTTAAATGATGAAAATAGGTTCCTTGAGGATTGTTTGATAAGTTGATATGATTAGGAGTTGAATGTGTTGTGTTTGTGCAAATTGGATATTTGAAATTAGGGTTTGTGTACATGGATTGGGGATTTTGTGAAATTATTGGAAATTGACTTGGTTGAGTTGAGATTGTTGCTTATAGAAGTACTATGCATTCCAATTGAAGTAAGAAAGATGGAGGAAATTAAAATTTGGGAGTGCTTATTTTTTGCAGGTTTGGGACTCAATGAGTCCAGCATGAGTTTTGAACCATAACTGAAATTATGTGGCTCCAATTGGTATGAGGCCAATTGAAGGTAAAACTAGACCCAAAATATCCCATTTTTCATGAAGAAACCATGCCTAAATTCTGTCCAAAACTTGACCTAAACACTGCCCAAATCCGGATGACCCTGCACAAAACCCTGAAAATGACTAAATGAACAGTACATATTCATTTGGTCATAACTCCCTCTATACTGGTCCAAATGACCTGAACTTGATACCATTAGAGAGCTTAGATATATGGGTACAATTTTCATGAAGACCACTAAACCCAGAAATGCCAAAAACCAAATCAAATTGCTGGCCCAAGTTGGGTTACAAAACTGCTCAAAATTAGGTTGTCCAGAAACTGCTGGACATAAACTTACCCGACCAGTTTTGGCAAAATGGCCATAACTTGGTCTACAAGAACTCAAATGTAATGAAACAAGTGGTATAATGTCCATAAGACACAGACATACAAAATTAGTATTTTGACCAAAACCCAGAAATCAAGAGAACTAGGTCAAAAAGTTAACAAGTCACTGCATCAAAACCTGGAATCTGACCAAACTTCACTTGACCCCAGAGCAGTCTTTTAGTCATAACTCCCACTAGAAAAATCCAATTTGGATGAGCCATACCTTTCCAGAGACCTAAGAGATAGGGCTACAACTTTTTTTTAGAAACCTTCCTCAAATTATGAATTTAAGAACCTCAAAAACTGACTTGCATTCACTGACCTGAACTGAACTCCTGTTGGTACAGAGTACATGAGTCCAGGTTAGTTAATTGGCCATAAATAATTCCAAAAAACTTGAAAAATTATGATTAAAATTTATAAGTGACCACAAGACATAGGGCAAGAATTTCTATGAAGATCACCATGCCTTAAGGTGACTGCATCATGTTCCATTAATTAGGTAAACTTTAAGTCCAAAAGCTGTCTAGTTAAGGAACTAGAATTTGGAAATGAGTCAGTTATGGTTATCCGACCATAACTTGAGTTCTAAAAATCAAATTGACATGATTATAAAGGGAAAATAAAGATAAGACATAGAGGAACAACCTCCATGAGGGAAGTGTGGCCAAACAGTGGCTACAAACTTATTATATGGATAGGCAAAAGTAAGACACAAAAACTGAAACCAAAGAAGGGTCCATGAGATAAATTATCTTATGGTAGGGAATTTAATCCTAACAAGCCATTAAACACTAAACCACATAAAAGGTGTCACACCTTACCCCTCTGTAAGGCATAACATGATCTCGTAGTATAACTAATGAATTACTGACTCCGTTTATCGATAACTCATTAAATACAATACAAGGGATTTTAAAATAATTTTCTTACTTTTTGAAAGTAGTGAGCATTTCTAGCAGGCATTAAAAACATTTAATTGAAGTTTAAAAGTTATGTAAAATTTTTGTCTATTTTTATTTTTCCACAAATTTTGAAAAAATTTCTGCAAAGCGCCGGCTGTAATTGAGAAAAACAAAAAATTTTCACCTGTAGAAAACACTTCCAATTTATGCACTTCACTAAAACCAACCACCATCATAGCTCAGTTCATCACAATTTTTCTCAAACTCCACAATTCAAGTCAATTTTCAACTCAAATCATTTTCAAAAATAATATTGAATAATTTTATTTACATTTCATTAAAGAAAAAGTGATATACATTCATCAGTCAAATTTTACATCAGAAAATCCAAAATAATATTATTACAAATTTTGTACAATGGCTCAAGACCAATTTATAAAATGTACATACAGTCACATACATCAAAATAAATATGTACAATAAGGGTATAATGCTATACCCGACAAAATCTCAAAGGCAGTACTGTAGTCCTTAGCAGCTCACTCGGCTACTCTACTAGTCTCTCTACCTGCGACAGCAATAAAAATACTGAGTATAATGACTCAGTGGTGCACAACATACTAAAAATACTCCTTTATGCATAATTAAATCACAAATATTCAATTATAATGATGAAGTAAGTAAATAGATGCAAAACACAATTTTAAATTTTAATCAATGCATTTTCGTTTCAGAAGTCACAAAACAAACTTTATAAAAATACACAGTCATATCATGCCATCAATATATTGTTCATCTCAATAGCCAGAGACTTATGAGGCATACCAAGGCTAGCTAACTCAAACTATAGGTACCCATTCAAATTTCTTCCTCTACTGACACACACTTCAACACTTCAGCCAGAGAGGCAATTCAAAACTATTTTCTCCCACTAGTCATGCTAGTGAGGCATTCAAATATATGGTCATGACACTGTGGTTTCAAAACTATCTTAACAATTTTCTAAACATTTATTTGCAATTCATCACATACCACTAAATTTTCCAACAATTTAGGTCAAAAGCATATTGTTCCATTAAATCAAAATTTTCCAATACAAATAAGTCACAATTTATTCATTCAAATAATTTGCCAAAAAAATTTACAGAAAAATTCTATGTTGTGCACAAACCTTGTGCAAGTCGCCTCTAAGCCTTGACTTGATGTTTTCTTCCCTTTCTCCGTATTCTTTTTAACTGAAACACATAATTTATAGTGTTTCAGTATCACAACTTATAATAAATTCAACAATAAATTTACAACTATTTATTTCTAGTCCTAATATGCTTAAATTAACGTTCTTTAAAATTTGTATTTTGGGGTTACTATTCATGTCAAAATATTAACTTTCTTATACTTAATAGGTATGGGAATTTCAATTATACCCACATACCACATTTTGGGTGTCTAATTTGTTGGTTTTGGTTGCCCCTTCCCTTTCTCCTTCAGCCAAAATTCATACTTCGATAATTTGGCGTATAGCTACTTCTCCCTTAAAGTCTGTAATACAATCCGCAGATGTCTATCATGCTCCTTTGCACTCTTCGAATAAACCAATATATCATCAATGAATACCACCACAAACTGATCGAGGTATGGTCTAAAGATAGTGTTCATCAGATCCTTAAATGCAGCTGGAGTTAACCCAACTGGCATGACCAGGAACTCATAATGGCTATATCGAGTTCTAAAGGCAGTTTTAGGGATACCCTGCTCTTGCACCTTTAACTGATAATAACCCGATATCAGGTCAATTTTGGAGAACACAGCTGCACCCCTTAACTGATCAAACAGGTCGTCAATGAGGGGCAATGGGTATCTATTCTTTATTGTCACCTTATTCAACTACTGGTAGTCAATACATAAGCAGAGAGTGCCATCTTTCTTCTTAACAAACAACACTGGCGCTCCTCAAGGTGACACACTAGGGCGAATGAAGCCCTTGTCAAGTAGTTCTTGCAACTGCACCTTCAACTCTTTCAATTCTGCTGTTGCCATTCTATATGGTGTTATGGAGATTGGGTCCACACCAGGCATGACATCAATCTCAAACTGCACCTCTCTTTTAAGAGGTAATCCTAGCAACTCATCAGGGAATACATCTGAAAAGTCACATACTGTAGGGATGTCTCTCAATACTAGACTTTCCACTTGGGTGTCTATCACATGTGCCAAGTATGCTTCACACCCTTTTTTGATCATCTTTTTGGCTAGTGCGGCCAAAATGATGTTTGATGGCAATAACTGTCATTCCCCATGTATTACCACATCACCGTACAGAGGGAGACCAAAAGTGACTGTCTTCAGTCTACAGTCAATCATGGCATGATGCCTGGCTAACCAATCCATGCCCAAGATGATATCATAATCTCTGAAGGGCATTTCAATCAAATCTGACAGAAAAATATGTTCTTGGATCACCAAAGGACAATTTCTATACATTCTGTTGACTCTGACCTCTTGTCCTAACGGACTTGTTACTAGCACCTCAAAATCCATTTTGACACATAGAATAGCAAGGGAACTAACAATGCTAGCACTAACATATGAGTGGGTAGAACCTGAGTGAAACAATACAAATACTTCTTGATCAGAGATAGAGAATGTACCGGCCACAATGTCAAAAGTTTTAGCTTTTTCCCTCTGTCTCATTGTATAGACTCTGGCTGGAGCACCACTTTGTTCTGACTGGTTTACTGTACCCTGACTATCTAAAGTGCTACCCCGACCTTTGCCTTTACCTCTGCTAACTGGTTATGAACTTCTGGTAGCAGAACTCTGAATAGATCCTTCTGTAGTAGTAGGAGGTGGCCCAAATCTATAGGCACTGATACAGTCTTTAGCTAGATGCCCTGTACCCCCGCAGTTAAAACAGGTTTTCGAAGCCCAATAACATATCCCACCATTGGTCTTACCACATGTCTCACGAGGGCGGGGAGGGTGAGAACTCCTAGTCGTCTGCTGACTAGACCAAGGGGGTCGCTGCTCAAAAAATCTACCCCTACCAGACCATCCACCTTTGCTTGATCCCCCAAATTTCTTTCTTTTTCCAGTATTGCCACTAGAACTTTGATCCGCTAACTTTCCACTTTTCTCTTTTTCTGATTTCTCTGTCTTCTCTGCTTTCTCTTTCACTGGTGCCCCTTTTGACTCAATTCTTTCTAACTCAAGTGCTTGAGAGATGAGCTCAGAGAAGTTATTATGTCTGAATCTAACCACTTGCATCCTCAGTGTAGACTTCAAACTGATCTCAAACCTCTTACATCTTTCTCTGCTAGTAGACAGTAGACTTCCTGCATAGTGGCTCAAGCGGGAGAACTCCCTTTCATATTCTACCACTGTTCTGCTTTCTTGTTTCAGACTTAAAAATTCTTGTAGCTTCTGGTCCACATAAGCATCTGAGACATAGTTTTGTCTGAACTCTCTAAGGAAGTCATCCTAGGTTAGCACTGGAGGTTCCAACAAGCTATGGGGGATGGTTTTTCACCAATCATATGCATCCCCTACAGCAGTGACACTGAATACTCGAATTTCAATTCATCCGTGCAGTGCAGTTTCTTAAACACTCTATTCATGCTCTCCAACCGCTGTTCTGCCTCTAAAGGGTCCACTGTACCCTTAAACTTTGTAACCCCATACTTAAGTAGCTTGTCATACTGCCTGGCTGGAGGTGGAGGTTGCACTACAAGTGTCTGAAGTGGAGCTTGAGCAGGTATACTTTCATCCATCTGTTGGAACATCGCAGCCATCTGCTGGGCAAATTTAGCAAGAAACTACAGCATTGGAGGAGCCATAGTGGCTGACCCACTCACATTCTGAAGAGCTGGGGCTTCCCCTTGTGGCTCAACCTCTACTGATTGTTCTACAGAACGATCCCCTTCTTCCATAGTCTATCAGAGGGTATTCTATCTCCTGAACAAATAACACAAGGAGATTTCCCTACGTTAGTTCATATTTATAATGTAATACACTGTATGTATCAAATAAGGACATTAAGTAGTTGTACTTATCAAAGAAGCTATACAAATTCACAAGTCAAAACATACTTTAAAATTTGCTTTGATACTACTAAAACATGTCACACCTTACCCCTCTGTAAGGCATAACATGATCCCGTAGTATACCTAATGAATTACCGACTCCGTCTACCTATAACTCATTAAATACACTATAAGGGATTTTAAAACAATTTTCTTACTTTTTGAAAGTGGTGAGCATTTCTAGCATGCATTAAAAACATTTAATTGAAGTTTAAAAGTTATGTAAAATTTTTGTCCATTTTCATTTTTTCGTAAATTTTAGAAAAATTTCGACAGAGTATCGGCTGTAATTGAGAAAAATAAAAAATTTTCACCTATAGAAAATGTCACGACCCAACCTATGGGCCGGACCGGCACTAGGACCTGGGCCAGCCTAAAGCCCCCGAGGCCCGTAGTAAGCCTTAACTATTCATTAACCCAACTCTAAGGCCCATTTGGGCCCAATATCAAGAAAACAAACGGACAGAGTCCGGCCATAAAATGGACTTTCCAACGGGGAGTTTTCGACTCACCCGACCTGTAAACACAATAAACAATCCATTGGGGAGCTCAGCTCACCCTCCACATACTCATCAACATAATAATAAATGGGAGCTCAGCTCCCTCATCCAATCCATCAAAACAGACTTAAAATATTAAGTTTACAGGTCCAACATGAATATAATATTACAGACCAATTTCAAATAATTACTGCTAACACATGCGGAAATTCTAAGAGTAAATAAAATTACACAATTATCGATAAACAACCTGCGAAGTATAAAGGCAGGTTAACCCAGAATAAAATATCCTCCTGCGGCCTGTAAAAATTTTTGAACAGGAGTGAGCGTTCGACTCAGAGAGTAAAATATCAATCTTAACTATAATCTCTATAACTATCTGAACTAATGCACCCTGTAGAGTGAAATGCAACATAAACAACATTTTCACATCATAGCATCAAAAAGGTAATTTGGAGCACTCACACACCCTGTAGTATCAATCATAACATATGGGGTGATCCCTATCTGACTCTCTTAAATCCAACACAGTGCCGTGAATTACTCAAGCTCGGACTTCCACTTAATAACCAAATCGAGGGTCCCAGCGAATTACTCAAGCCGTGACTACCCCTCGAAGGATCGGGTCCCAGCGAATTACTCAAGCCGTGACTGCCCCGTCCTATCCATAGTCCACACCACATCACACGCACACTGCTCCAAATTACCACAACAACATTCATGGCACATTAACAGTTATGAATGCAACATAATTCGTGCCTAGAGTTTAACTACATAAATATATGCATATAAGTGATGCATGGGCATGCTGAACATATAATAATATCGAAATTACAATTAAAATTAATATTTTACTCACAGACTTGTGATAGTCACCGAGGCGGGCGGAGGAAGAAGGTGTCGGCTCACGACAATTTTATTATAATCATTTAATAAATTTGACTCAATACAAACAAAGAAAAAGACCAATACGTCTAAGTCGTGCGAAAATCGTGAGTCTCCCTATACCTAGGACCTACCCAACTTTGCAAAGGGCTTAAAACACACTTCTATACTCACAATCCATATATCCACAACTCAATCACATCACACACAGCCCCTCCTGGGCCCATCAAATCAATCATCCATCACAATATGTAAAATTTCAATTTAGTCCTTATAATTGACCATTTTTGCAAAAGCGCCCAAATAAGCTCTAAAAATTCTAAAACTTTGCCCGCGGTCCTTAGCAATATTACTAAGCTATTGCAAAAGAATCATAATTTTCTAAGCTACCACGAATATTTTACGGATTTTTAATCCTATTTAAGCACTAGAAAATTACGTAAAAACAAGGTTCGGGTTTACCTTTGCGATTCCGACTTGAGCAGCTTGGGACGTCGACAATGGGGCTAGCCAAAACCTCGGTCCAATTCGAAGACTTTTCCTAGCAGTGCATCGGGCGAATTTCACGAACCGTCAGCTGTCGAATTTCCAATTGAGGATACCTACACGAAGCCCAATAATAATATATAAAATCGAGGGTGTTACATTCTTCCCCTTACAGAAAATTCGTCCTCGAATTTTTACACAAGCGAGAATAAAGCACATGATTATACATTGAGCAGAGATAGGGGTACTTGCTACGCATGTCCCGTTCGACTCAGTGCACTCTTTCCGATCGACTCCTCCACAAAACCTTAACCATAGGGATCTGTTTTGATCTCACTGTCTCACTTGGTAGTCCACTATGGCTACTGTGCTCCTCAAATGTCAAATTCTCTTTTAGCTCTATCACATCATTTGCGATTACATAAGAAGGATCGGGAATGTATTTCTGAGCATGGAGATGTGAAATACAGGATGAGCGTGAGAAAGGTTGGGTGGTAGCTCCAGCCGTGAGCAAAGCTCCAACTCTATCGGTAACCTCAAAAGGTCCAATATCGAGGTGCCAACTTGCCCTTCTTTCCAAATCACATGACTCCCTTCAATGGAGAAACATTCAGAATACATAGTCGCCATTGCAAACTCCACATCCCTCGTGCAGGGTGCATAACTCTTACGCCTCTTGAAAATTTGTTTTGATCGTTCCACGATTAAAGTAACTATCTCTGAAGTGGATTGAAATAGGTCTACATCATGCACCTTCTCTTCCCACATTTTCATCCAACACAGAGGAGACATACACTTTCTTCCATATAGTGCCTCAAAGGGTGGCATCCCTATCTTTGGAGTGATAAGCGTTGTTGTAGGCAAACTCCACCAAAGCTAGTGCTCATCCCATTGACCTCCAAAATCCAAAACACTCATGCGAAGCATGTCTTCCGATGTTTGGATTGTCCTTCAGTTGTCCGTGCATGCGAGGGTGAAAAGCCGTACTGAAGTTCAACTGTGTGCCAAGTGCCTCCTGCAACTTTCTCCAAAACCGAGAAGTGAACTGGGGCCCTCTGTCAGATATTATGGAAGCCGAAACTCCATGATATCTGACTATTTCTCGAATGTAGAGCCGGGCGTACTGTGCCACAGAATATGTAGTCTTCACAGGCAAGAAGTGAGCTGATTTGGTTAGGCGGTCTATAATTACCCATATCGAATCATATTCTCGAGTGGTACGAGGCAACCATCCACAAAATCCATAGAAATCATTTCCCACTTCCATTGCAGGATAGGGAGCTCTTGCAACTTCCCTGACGGTCTCTGGTGTTCAAACTTCACCTTCTGACAAGTCAAGCACTTGGACACAAAGTCTGCTATGCCTCACTTCATGCCATTCCACCAATAGCTATCTCTCACATCATGGTACATCTTGGTGGAACACAGGTGGACATCATGCAGTGTATAGTGTGCCTCTCGCATGATTTCATTTCTGAGATTGTCCACATTGGGCACACATATCCTAGAACCTTGCACTAGGGCGCCATCATTGGCAAATCCAAACTCACCACCTTCACCTTGCTATACTCTTTCTATGATCTTCATTAATTATTGGTCTCTGCGTTGGGAAACTCTAACTCTATCTCGCAAGTCTGGCCTCACTGAAAAATGAGCCAACAAAACCCCCTCATCTAAAAGATCTAGGATTAAACCTTGATCCATCAACTCATGTACTTCCTGAATCAACGGTCTCTTCTCTCACAAATATGCGCCAAACCGCGTAAGATTTTCTCGCTAAAGCATCTGCACTACATTGGCCTTCCTGTGGTGGTACCGATGGTGCAATCATAGTCTTCCAGAAGCTCCATCCATCTCCTATGTCTCAAGTTTAAATCCCTCTGTTGGAAGATGTACTTCAAACTCTTATAGTCGGTGTATATCTCGCACACTTCACCATACAGGTAGTGTCTCCAGATTTTTAGTGCAAAGACTACAGCCGCCATTTCCAAATCATGGGTGGAATAGTTCTGCTCATGCCTCTTCAGCTGCCTTGAAGCATAAGCCACTACTTTTCCATTCCGCATCAAAACACACCTTAGGCCAACTCACAGGCCACAAGACACGGTGTATCCTTCACCGCTCATAGGTAGTGTTAACACAAAGTGGTTAGACACTCCTTATCCTCATTATTATAACCGACTCTATCGAGCTCTCTTCCCGTCCTTTGCATCTTATCCACTTCCCTTTTCCTATTTTTGGTATTGTTGGTATCTTTTCAACTCTTTGTACTTATTCCTTAATTTTAGTCCTATCTCATCCTTACACCTTTTCCTTCAAGATGTCTATCCCATCATCAACTTTAACTTTCTTTTTATTTCTTAGTCTTATCTTGATTACTAGTTCCATTACTTCGGGAATTCTAACCTTACGATTTTCTCCTACCAGCACATTCTTCACCTTTTGTAACACTTATAATTAACCATAGAAAATTCATTTTTGTAACCCCTTTCCCAACTTAACTATCAGAACATTATCATTCCCTACCAGCCTTAGTAGGAAATTGCTCATCCTGGATGGATAGGAGCTTCAGAAACTATAAGTTCCATCTGAACTAACACGGCTGTGGGAAATGTGTGTCATGCCTTAATTCTAAATAAGATACTTCACGTGTTTATTCTCCTTAATATAATCACATATACTGCCCACAACTTTCCAAACTTCAACCTCAAATTACCCATTAGCAATAATTTCATCTATTGAAACTCATCCACAATTAGTATTTCCTCCAGCTCATAGTTTAAAACAGTTGCAAGCCTTAGTAGCTAACTCAATTTAACTCATGTCATTACTCTGTTCGTCCTTTCATACTTAATACTCGGTATGCACTTCTGTCATTCTCATATCAGAAATTATGTATGAATTTGTGCCTACCAAACTCTCAATAACTAGGTCTCCTTGACTCATTTACATTCCTTATATAACCTTCTAAAACCAAAAGCACAAGCTAAACTTGAAAAGAAAGAAAAATATCCTCTTATATTCAACTACGCCAATTGTCCATATAATAACGTTTAACCTATGTTTCTTGGTATTTCTCTTCAAATTTCATCATCTCTTAGCACAATTGTGCTCTACCTATAAGATATCATCTGCATGAACACTTTACCGTACCATTGTCCTTCCTGACATAATATTTTATAATTTATTAACTTTACTTATACTCACCAATGATTCATATCTATCATCGTTTATATTGTGCCATTAACTTTTGTTGATTCCTGAAAGATTTCTCTCACTAATAAATTCTTCCAACACCAATTCCACCCTTATCTATGGTCATTAATTTGATCCTTGAACTTTCTAGTGATTTATAACCACCCAGACTTGTCACTTTTCGTTCTACTCCTACTGTTGTTCTGTCGTTATTGCTTCACTGCAAAGTGATTCGGTTGATCACACTAAAAATGTTTGCCTAACATTCATAACGAACCTCTAACTACCTTCTCACTATCTCAAAAGTCTAACCTAAAGCTTATGTGTCATTATCTATAATTCTTTCCACTCATCATACCTATTTGATCCCTTAGATTGACCTTTATTCAACTTACTACTTACTAACTTCGTTTTCTCTACCTAATTAGGTAGTCCGCAATACCATCGCACACCTTCTAGCATTTACTCATTATTATGTTATTCCATACCTCCATCACTATTCTCACTAATGTGGTCCCATTTTGGGTTTTCCATCCTTGTCATTCACCTTGCCAAGAATAACACTTAGCCTACCCTATATCTTAACTTTGTTCCTTTTATTATGCGCTCTTCAGATTGTCCTTCCGTTTATCTCCTTTGTCTTACCCAAAATAGAACTTAACTATTCTATCCCTGGTTCCATTCTTCTTCCTAACATGACAGCTGGACCTGCAAACTATATCTTTCAGAGTTTCTACCACGTTATCACATGTCTATGCTACTCAGATTTGGTCCTTTGACCACTCTAGCTAGTACTTCCACTAGCATTTAGATTATATTGCATCTGCAATCAATTGTCCAAACTTTCATTCTGCACTTTCTCTATCCATTGGCCTTCTATAATTTATCTTTGCTAATTTATTACTCTTGACACTATTATAATTAGATTATACTATTGTTTTGAACGATATGAAGTTAGAAAGGAACTCAGGAAATTACAGTCATACTTTTTTTTGTATGATTTATATTCTTAGCTTACATAATACCCTTACTACCTCGAGAACTGATTCTGCAGTAATTTTATTTATTTGTTATTATTATTATTATTTTCCATGTTTACTCAACTAGCCAAAACTTAAGATTCCGGGTACCCAAACCCGTCATCCAATTCAAAGGATTTACATCCATCATGATCTGATTATATATGATTCCTATAATGGAACTTGTATCATCTGCAGATACCTGACCAACTACTCTCTACCACACTCTACGGTCCCATCCGCACTATTTGGTTGGTCACTATTATTAGTAATAACTTTCGATCCCTTCTGAAAAGATAGGACTACACCCTAACTTGCTGCATCAAAGGTACTACATTTACCACCTTGCCCAAACCATGTCAAATTAATGACTCTCCTATCATATCATATCTCTGTGAATCATCAATTCATAGTTTCGACCTTCCCTAGGTAGTAGGGTTGCACTTTACACCTTGCTAATACACACAAGGTATTCTATTCTCACTAAGTTCTAAGCAAAACGTCTATCGTTCTGCAAAAACCATCCAAAATTCCATACCAAAGACTAGATGGTCTCACTCTATAGGTATCAACTTTACTTTGCAACTAGTCCAAACCTGCAGTCCGATGGCAACTCTTCTCAGAACTCTAGCTCATGCTAGGTAATCGAGTCACTAACTCTAGTTACCACCCAACCGTGACCTTTCGATATTCTAGCTCTAGACTCTTAACCAGAGTTCCCAACTCCTCTGCGGATATAGAACTGCATTGCGGCATAATTGTACCAAAACAGAAGCCACCCGCAAACACCCTCATTATGGAGCACCACGGGGATGCACGCAGCTCTATACAATAATCTCATGTCGGTACTGTAATCTGCAGCTTACAGAGCAGACATCGAGAACATTGTATAGTTACTACGATACGTCCGGACCGACTAGGCCTCTTAATTTCTTATCTCTCTCGAATCTTCTATTATCATAAACTTATTCTGACGGGGTCATCCACTGATGATCGCGATGGTATCCTCATCCTTATCTAGGGCAACTATACTTTCAAGACTCACGTTTATGTACTCGTGCCTTGCACGAAATGGGCACACCATTTAAACCCATACAGACAGAAACATAGCATTTCTTGGAGTACGTATCCTCATGATGGACCTCACATGTCTACTAACTCTATTTCACATTTCTGTGTACTCCACGAAAATCAAGACACTAACTGAGGTAATCTTATACTTCCCGAGGTATAACGTAGAATCTAGAAACAAAGAATTACAGGAAAAGACGAAACAGAATCCTATACTCCGCATGTGACTCCTAGTAGACTCTTCCCAACACTTAGATAATTTTTCCCTATGAATCTGGAGCCTAAGCTCTGATACCACATTTGTCACGACCCAACCTATGGGCCGGACCGGCACTAGGACCTGGGCCAGCCTAAAGCCCCCGAGGCCCGTAGTAAGCCTTAACTATTCATTAACCCAACTCTAAGGCCCATTTGGGCCCAATATCAAGAAAACAAACGGACAGAGTCCGGCCATAAAATGGACTTTCCAACGGGGAGTTTTCGACTCACCCGACCTGTAAACACAATAAACAATCCATTGGGGAGCTCAGCTCACCCTCCACATACTCATCAACATAATAATAAATGGGAGCTCCCTCATCCAATCCATCAAACAGACTTAAAATATTAAGTTTACAGGTCCAACATGAATATAATATTACAGACCAATTTCAAATAATTACTGCTAACACATGCGAAAATTCTAAGAGTAAATAAAATTACACAATTATCGATAAACAACCTGCGAAGTATAAAGGCAGGTTAACCCAGAATAAAATATCCTCCTGCGGCCTGTAAAAATTTTTGAACAGGAGTGAGCGTTCGACTCAGAGAGTAAAATATCAATCTTAACTATAATCTCTATAACTATCTGAACTAATGCACCCTGTAGAGTGAAATGCAACATAAACAACATTTTCACATCATAGCATCAAAAAGGTAATTTGGAGCACTCACACACCCTGTAGTATCAATCATAACATATGGGAGCTGATCCCCTATACAGCTCTCTTAAATCCAACTCAGTGCCAATTACTCAAGATCGGAATTCCACTTAATAACCAAAACGAGGGTCCAAGCGAATAACTCAAGCCGTTACTACCCCTCGAAGGAACGGTCCCACAATTACTCAAGCCGTGACTACCCCGTCCTATCCATAGTCCACACCACATCACACGCACGCCAACGCACGCACACTGCTCCAAATTACCACAACAACATTCATGGCACATTAACAGTTATGAATGCAACATAATTCGTGCCTAGAGTTTAACTATATAAATATATGCATATAAGTGATGCATGGGCATGCTGAACATATAATAATATCGAAATTACAATTAAAATTAATATTTTACTCACAGACTTGACGATGGTCACTGAGGCGGGCGGAGGAAGAAGGTCGTCGGCTCACCTGACAATTTTATTATAATCATTTAATAAATTTGACTCAATACAAACAAAGAAAAAGACCAATACGTCCTAAGTCGTGCCGAAAATCCGGCAGAGTCTCCCCTATACCTAGGACCTACCCAACCTGCAAAAGGGCTTAAAACACACTTCTATACTCACAATCCATATATCCACAACTCAATCACATCACACAGCCCCTCCTGGGCCCATCAAATCAATCATCCATCACAATATGTAAAATTTCAATTTAGTCCTTATAATTGACCATTTTTGCAAAAACTGCCCAAATAAGCTCTAAAAATTCTAAAACTTTGCCCCGCGGTCCTTAGCAATATTACTAAGCTATTGCAAAAAGAATCATAATTTTCTAAGCTACCACGAATATTTTACGGATTTTTAATCCTATTTAAGCACTAGAAAATTACGTAAAAACAAGGTTCGGGTTTACCTTTGCCGATTCCGACTTCGGGAACGCGCTTGGGACGTCTGACAATGGGGGCTAGCCAAAACCTCGGTCCAATTCGAAGACTTTTCCGGTAACGGGTCTGTCGGGCCGGAATTTCACAGACCCGGTCAACTGTCGAATTTCCGCGAATTGAGGATACCTACACGAAGCCCAATAATAATATATAAAATCAGGGGTGTTACAGAAAACACTTCCAATTTATGTGCTTCACTAAAATCAACCACCATCATAGCTCAATTCATCACAATTTTTCCCAAACTCCACAATTCAAGTCAATTTTCAACTCAAATATTTTCAAAAACAATATTGAATAATTTCATTTACATTTCATTAAAGAAAAAGTTATATACATTCATCAGTCAAATTTTACATCAGAAAATCCAAAATAATATTATTACAAGTTTTGTACAATGGCTCAAGATCAATTTATAAAATGTACACACAGTCACATACATCAAAATAAATATGTACAATAAGGGTATAATGTTATACCCGACAAAATCTCAAAGGCAGTACTGTAGTCCTCAGTAGCTCACTCAGCTGCTCTACTAGTCTCTCTACCTGTGACAATAATAAAAAGCCATCACAAAGTACAATGACTTAGTGGTGCACAACATACTAAAAATACTCCTTTATGTATAATTAAATCACAAATATCCAATTATAATGATGAAGTCAGTAAATAGATGCAAAACACAATTTTAAATTTTAATCAAAGCATTTTCATTTCAGAAGTCACAAAACAAACTTTATAAAAACACACAGTCATATCATGTCACCAATATAGTGTTCATCTCAATAGCCAAAGGCTTAAGAGGTATACCAAGGCTAGCTATCTCAAACTATGGGTACCCATTCAAATTTCTTCCTCTACTGGCACAAACCTCAACACTTCAGCCAGAGAGGGAATTCAAAACTATTTCCTCCCACTAGTCATGCTAATGAGGTATTCAAATATATGGTCATGACACTGTGGTTTCAAAACTATCTTAACAATTTTCTAAACATTTATTTGCAATTCATCACATACCACTAAATTTTCTAACAATTTAGGTCAAAAGCATATTGTTCCATTAAATCAAAATTTTCCAATAAAAATAAGTCGCAATTTACTCATTCAAACAATTTGCCAAAGAAAATTTACAAAAAAATTATATGTTGTGCATAAACCTAGTGCGAGTCTTCTCTAGGCCTTGACTCGATGTTTTCTTTCCTTTCTCCATATTCTTTTTAACTGAAACACACTATTTGCAGTGTTTTAGTATCACAACTTATAATAAATTCAACAATTAATTTACATCTACTTATTTCTAGTCCTAATATACTTAAATTAATGTTCTTTAAAATTTATATTTTGGGGTTACTATTCATTTCAAAATGTTGACTTTCTTATACTTAATAGGTATGGGAATTTCAATTATACCCACATACCACATACCACATTTTGGATGCCTAATTTGTTGGTTTTGGTTGTCCCTTAAATTTCGAGGTCTCCTAAGTGCATTTTTAAATTTTCAGTTTTTGTGCCTTGTTTTACACTGTTCTATTAGTCAAGTTGCTGTAGGAATTTAGCTAAGTGTTCTCCATCAAAGTTGTTCCTTATTGTCTTATCTTTAATTCTCTTTTTGAATCACTCCATTTGGAGTTTTGTAGCCCAAGATATAGTCATTTGAATCAGACTGGCCGGATTGGTATTACCCAGAATTTCTGGGCACCTAATTGGTTTTGGTAGTTTTAGACCTCTAAATTTTGGTGGCAAGATGACTTGGTTATGGGCAGAATTTGGATTGGTGTTCTTCATGAAAGTTGTAGTGCTATGTCATACCTTTCTAATTCCACAAAAATCAGGTCATTTGGACCTGTCTAGCCCAAGTTCTGGCCAAATGAATAAATATTGTTCATTTGGTCATTTTGGTACAGTGGTAGTGCACAACACTCAGGTTTGGCCTAATTGTTTACTATGTTAATGTCATTTTCTAGGCATGGCTTCTTAATAAAAATTGTGTCATTATGTGTCTATTTTCATTCCTAATTGGCCTCACACCAATTGGGTTGGCAGAATTTCAGTTTTGGTCCCTCAAATGGACCTAGGTCAAGCTGCTAGAATGGGAACCCTAACCAATTCGAATTGCAATTTGTTTCTACCAATTCAAACACATCACAAATGGTCCCAATTGACCATTTTTAACCTCAATTAGGGTCAATTGCATCAATTGACCATTTCCTCCAATTTTTCTCCAAATTTCTAAAGCTCAAGAACCCTAAATTTTTACTTGTGTAATTTAATGCAATTAAATTGTATATTCTTGATCTACCTATATAATTCACCTCAATTAATCCTTCAATTCCATCAAATTCAAGAATTTTCAATCCTCCTTAATGCTGGCCAAAATTCCCAATTGGTCCTCCATGATTGTTTTGTTTGCATTTAAGTTAAATTCTAAGTTAATTGAACTAAAAACATAGAAATTCAACAAAAGAATTCAAGTTTGATCACTAACCTCAAACTTTGACTTCCAATTCTCCAATTCCTCCCTTTCCTTCCTTACTTGTCTTGCTCAATCTTCTTCTCAAGTCACCAAAGTAAGGTTTAAGTAGCTAATTTGGGGAAATTGATAGAAATTTGGGGGTTTAAAAGCTTTGACTTAAGCTTTAATGGAGGTAAAAGAAAAATTTGAGAGAGAGGAAGAGGAGGTAATGGCAAGGCTTGGGAAAAATGAAGAAGATGACATTTTTTTTTTTTGTGTATTTAAATTGCTTTTTGACTTGGTCAATTATTTGAGGAAATTAATTTTAATTGTGACATTATATGTGATGTCATTTGTGTGATGTAATAAAGCCATTTTTTAATCTTTTTCTTTTCCCTAAATTTTCCAATAGTTCTTTAATTTAATTATCTATTCCGAAATTTTCATTTCTCCGATTTTATTGGACAGTTAGGTCAGGAGTCACCTCTAGGGGGTGAATTGACCAATTTGCCCTTCATCAGTTTGACCCGGTTTGCAAGTAATTTAATATTTCTTTTGGATCCCTGACCTAATTACTTGACCTACTTATTAGTTCTTTTCTGTGGTTTTCTCTTTTCCACTAGATTCGCAATAGTCCTTAGGACAGTAGCGTCATATTTTCCGATTCAAAAGTAGGGTTAGGATTGACCTCGCAGTCATTTTCCGGTAAGGTCACCCATCGCTGTAACCCCCAGCTCATTTAACCTTTTATGCTTTGTTTTTCTTATTTCTACTTGACTTTCTGGTAATTACTATTTATTTTCATTCAAGGCTTTTCTAAGTGTCTTAGATGTGGTTCTAATCCCCTTAATTATTCAGACCGACACCGATCACCGGAACAGTATAATATACCAGGCTATGCATATAAGGGTATTATAAAAGGGGTATGTGGGACCTATTTTTCCACTATAAAGTGACATGAACATTACAAATAAATAAGTAACAATGTTAATTACCCATATTATACCTAGACTTATTTATTTAATTTGGATCAATTGGTATACTAATTAGGGACTACAGATAGCAGTACTGCCCATAAGAATAATCATTAACAGACAAAATCTGTCTGACATGATTATTCTACAGGCTTTATGCCTGCCCGTTGGTCATTGTGCCTAATATTATATCAGGCTTAAATGCCTACCCGCAGGCTTCATGCTTGACATGACCGATGTGTACTGGATAGACATATGGCTGTCTAACTAGTATACTCCCGTGTATCCAGTTTTTATAATTTGTTATAGGTTTCTTGGGCACTAATAATGATTAATTAAGACTGAATACACAATAAGTAAATAGAAAAAATCTCAATAATTTTAATTGTTTCCAAAGTGAAATGAAAATGCAAAAAACCTAGAAAATTATAAATTGCCATATAAAATTATTATTTCAATTGTTTAGTTAATGTTATTATAAATTATGCACCACTATGCGTTATGCTTAGTGCGTTAGTTTTCCATCGCGTAGGTATTAGAGACCAGTCCAAGCAGTCACAGCAGTAGCACTAGTAGTGCCCTGACAGAGCTCTGACCAGATCTGCCACCGTCCAGAGTCACCTCAGTCTTTTGTGTTTTATTGGTAGGGCTCATGTATGTCTAAATTTTTCTCTTTTTTTCATTGTACATAAACACATGATGTATTTCATTTTGGATTGTAATTAAACTTTGAGATTGTAATGTAAACTTATAAATTATTGTCTATGAATTTCTATATGAATGCAATAGATGATACCTTTTGGAGATCTCATAAATAATTGTGAATGATATGATATAATAGAATATGATATGGAAATGTGTGAAATGAAAATGAACATGTTAACAAATGATTAGTGGAACCCGCCAGATGTTAACAAAACAGAGGAGGCTCTGTCCGGGTCTCCATAAAAACAAGTTATACAAAAAAAAAAAATTCCACATAAGGAATAGCTGTTTTAAATGATATTCAAATTTACAATGGATATGATAAGACAAGATAGGGTGCTCCAGCACCGAATGTGATATTTCTTGCTCGGCTATACAGTAGACGGATAAGGGGCGTCACAAGTAGATAGTTTGGAAATAATCAATAGCAATAGCCTGTAACACCCTCCCGGTAGCAACTCCGTACATTCTACTGTTTCGGTGACCAGTGTCGGTCCGGACAGCTAGAACGTCTGAAAAAATATTTAAACTAAAGTGAGGATCCAAAATTAACTCAAATATTAATAAGAAAAATTTAGGAAAAATTTTAGAAATAAAATATAACCAAGTTAAATGAGCCGGTGCCCTAACGATGGGTAACCTAGTGAGAAGTTGCGGTTCTCGCAACTAGGAGCCCTAGACCCAGGGAAAATAATTTTTGGGACTCCAGAGAAGGATCATTGAGGTTCTTATGGCATTAGAATGCCAAGGAAATGCTTAGAAAAAAATTTTCAATCGGTACAAACAATTTTGGCCCGGTAAGCCAAATGGAGGGCATTTTGGTCATTTCGTCTTCAGAGATGATTTTTGACCAACTTGTCCATTTATGCAAGTGAATTATATGACATAAAATATGAACAAATATTAATGAAAATTTATTTAAAAATGAATAAGTAATGAAAGAAAAGAAAATGGAAATAATGGGATTTATTACCTCATGCTAATGTAAGCATGAGGTAATTAAAAATGCTATGGCCAATCAAAATTAAGCAAGATAATTAAAATTCAATAAAAAGGGATAATTGAGGCAGAATTCTAGAAACCCAAACAGCCCTCTCTCTTCTTCTTCAAGCCGCCCCACACCCCTTTCCTCATTCCACCATTAACAACCTTCCAACCTCCATTTTTCTTAGCTTTCTCCCACTAAAAAACCCTAATTACCAACACAAAAATTCATTCTATCATCTTGGTGATTCTTGTGGGAGCAAAAAGAAAAGGAAACCAAGACTTTGAGCAAGTGGGAAATTCACTCCATTAGAGGTTAGTGACATAAACCTTGAATTTCACTTAAATTTCATGTTTAAGAACTATAAATGGGTGTAAATGACAAAGAAATTTGATGAAACACCATTGGTATGCTAACCCTAAATTTTGGCAGCCATGGTTAGGGTAATATGGTGATGATTTTTGGAGAGCTAACATGCTAGTATGGCTGCCCTTAATGTGTATCTTATAAGTGAATTGATAAATGCAATGATAATGCATGATTTTGAAATGTTGAGTTAGGGTTTGGGTTGAAGAATGAGACTTTGATCTTGTGATGATGGGAGTAGGTTTTAATGGTCAATTAGTGACCATTTGGTTTGGTTTGAATAAAAAATGAAGTGAATTGGGTTGTGGGATTTGAGGTTGGAGTGGCTGCCTTGTGTGACCTGCAGGTTTGGATGTGAGTCCATCCTGTTTGGACAGCCATAACTTGAATTGTAGAGGTTCATTTGGTGTTTAGCCAATTGGACATGAAACTAGACACAAAATGGCACAACTTTGGTGAAGAAACCATGCCCATAAGACCAAAATAAGTGGACCAAAACCTTACTCCAATCTGGGTGACCTGCAATCTACCTAGGCAAAATGACCAAATGAACAGTATTTGGTCATTTGGCCATAACTCAATGTAGCAAGGTCCAATTGACCTGAAATTTTACCAGAAACAAGTTGAGATATATATCAACAACTTTCATGAAGAAACCTGACCCAAATTATGACCATAACCTAGTCAAATTGCCAACCAAACTTGAGTTACCAAATCTGGCAGAAACAATTTTACCCAGAATTTTGGAATCTGTCCAATCCGGCCAGTTATGGTTTTTAGGCCATAACTTAAGCTAAAAAACTCCAAATGGAGTAATTCAAAAAAGGAAATTAAACTAGACAAAATAAGGAACAACTTTTATGTTGATCATTTTTCCAAATTCCCACTGCAAAGGTGACTAATAGAACAGTAAACCCAAAGCTTGAAAACTGAAAATTCTGTCCAATTCACTTTAAGCTTAGAGATGGTATTGGCAACCAATACCAAAAAGTTTAAAATGCAAAATGTGGTATGTTAATGATATTTAAACTAATTTACCTATTGTCAATGCAAAAGTCAACATTTTGATTGACTAATGAAATGAATAGTAGTGTCGACACCATATTTTGGCCGATCCCCAGAATCAATAAACATTGAAACCGATCCCTAGCACTAAATTTTCCTTTGCCAGCCAACTACATTTCCGACCTCTCTTTGCCATATTACCGATCTCTCTTCTCAGAGAATTGAATCAATGCTAAGCCCTCGTATCATCTAAAGTCTTGCCAAGTCACTCACCGATCTCCCAAGCTAATTGTCAAATTTCCTGACCGGTCGATTACATTCCCGATCTCTCCTGTCAAACAAAATTGAATCAATACTAGATCTTTATGTCACTGGTCTTATTGCCGATCTCTCATTTTAAGTTTAGGAATAATTAAGATTCCAATCCGATGTAATGATGATCTTGATTTTAAGTGGGTTCACCAAATTTCCAATTTTAATCAAGTCCCGATTAACGTTGATTCCCTATCGATCTCGTGCTCATTATGTTTTCCGATCTCTCACACTTAGGTTAATAATCATCTTTAGTTATTTCAACATACTCAGACAATCAAGTGTTTAATAATTTAGAAATTTTCCGATCATAACCATTCATCGAACAAAAAAGGGCATTCCACTTCATTTCATTTCAAAAAATTTGTACAAGTCATTCGGCTGGGGGATCACCCCCAGCCTGATCTACATTTTGCTCATTTTCTCTCTCACCCTCGGCCTCCTCTTCGCTTTCCTCCTCGCCTTCGGGAGCCAGGTCGGCCATCCAAGAGAAGTCCTCCCCTGGGTAACGCTTCTGGAGCTCGGCCAAGAGATCCTTGTGAGCGTTCACATAGGCACCGGCTATTCCTGTCACCATCTCTTCATCTTTTGCCTTAAGCTCCTCAGCAAGATGAGCGACCTGAGCAGCTTCGTTGGCCCGGAGTGCCTGGACTTCTCTAAGAGCATGATCCCTTTCAGCCAGAACATGAGTCTGTTCGGCCATCTTATCCTCATAGTACTTCATCCGCCCCTCAATTTGAGATATGTAATCCCGAGCGGATGAGAGATGGGATCGGAGGGATGCCACCTCTTGATTCTTCTTCTCGACCTCCTTACCCAGCCGGTGCGCCTTTTCCCGGACTATGTGCTGGTTCACCAAGCACTCTACATTCAGACTCATGGATCGGGTTAGGATGTCGTCAAGATTGTCCGGAGACAGTCTGTCCCGATCCTCCCGAAGGCAGATGGAAGACCGCAAAACTTTGGCAAAATCGGGGTTCTCCCGAACGGTCCGGTTGTTCTCTAGGGAAGCAATCAGTACTTGGGCGCCACGAGAAGGGGGCCTCGTAGGAGGTCGAGAACGACCCCCTTCTGTGCTTGAAGCAACTGGAGGAGGTGGAGGCGACTCTTCCTGTTGAGGAGGAGATCGGACAGCTTCAGTGATCGGCGGCCCCAAAGGTCGGGGCGGGCCTCCTTGCGTCTCCCCTGGTTCATGGTGGGGAGTTTGAAGTAGGGCCGAACGCTTCATCTCCTTTATTTTCTGGGAAATCTCTCTCTCCTTCTTCCGCTTCCTGGAACCTTCACCACCCGCCATACCTACACAAAAAAGAGGTCAGTGAGATCGCTAAGGTTCAAAGATTTGAGAAATAGAAAATACCGATGCCAAGATCAGAGAGCTGAAGCCCGCGCTTTTCACCCGTGATCAACTCCATCGTCCAATGATGCAGCTCGGCAGTCACCGCATCTAAACAGGAGTACTTTTGAGTGGCAGCTTGATTCTTCAGCTCCATCACTATTAGGCTTTCCTCCTTATTCAGGGTAATACGCTTCGGAATCAAGGGCCCCTGGTGCCACCAGCTACGGGGGAAGTCCTCGAAGCAGGTCGGATTTTTGCTCCTCAGAATGAAGAAGCGGTTCTTCCAATTCTTAAGGGAGGAGGGCAGATCGGTGAAGAGCCCACAATGAGGCTTCGCCTGAAAGAACCAGTGCTCGCCGTCCTTTTCGTGAGTCGGCTGTCTTGATTCGGCGAACACCTTAGCCGTAGGTCTGATTCCCTTAGCTCGGCACAGGCCTCGGAAGGCTACCAAGATCCGCCACGAGTTAGGATGAATTTGGGTGATGCACACTCGGTGGAATTTTAGGACCTCCTTGAAGAAGTCGTCCAGAGGGAACCGAAGACCGGCCTTTAACTGTTCCTCGTATACCATCACCATGTCATTCTCTTCAAAGGAGTGATCGGCTCGGTGATCGCCGTGACACCGGATAAGTTCATATGAATCGGGCTCTATGTTGTACTCCTGGCTAAACGACTGCAGATCGGATTCTTGCAAGATCGACGGCAGCTCGTCCATAGGAAGATTCTCCCTCCCCGAAGGAGGTGCATGCCTTGATGGTGCGATCCGCCCCCGAGCTGGAACGGAGACCCTAAGAGGTTCTGGTTGTGCGCTCGGCCCGACCACCTCTTCTTCATCAGACGACCATGAAACATGGACGGAAGGTGGGCTTGCCGCTCTCTGACCTTCGGCGCCGCTCATTTTTAAGGAAAACAAAGAACTTAAAGCTAAAAGAAGGATTAAAACCCTTACCGGAGCTTGAACGGAGTCGGAAGAACTTGAAAAATCGAGAGAGTTTTGGAATTGCTTGCGAGAGACAGAAAATGGCATAAAGTAAGAAACTGGCTAACCCCTATCCCTATTTATACTCGTTCGAGCATTTAATGCTCACGATGTCCCAGGCAATGCATCGGTTAACGGGATTCGCCAGCTGTTCTGACACGTCTCTCAAATTCCATAAAGAGATCGGCTAATTAGAGATCGGCATATTAAGATAAATGTTTCGAATTGCGGATCAGTTAAGGGTTGTTCAGTTGGGAACCAGATCGGATAAACACATCAGAGATCGGAAAATAATCAATGCAATAATAACAAGATGAGAATTGACTTTTATTTCCAAGAGATCGGATTACATCATTTGGGCGATCTCTAGGGATCGGAATAATAGAGATCGGAAGATGGGAGATTAGCATGAGAGATCGGAATAGGAGCGTAGGAAGGATCGGAAGGCAAAAAGAATAAGACAAATCCCAAATAACCGTCGTCAGAATCAGAGCCGAGGTAGTTAAAGCGTGGCAGACGAGATCTCCACCGCACGCCTAAGAATCGCCCACAATGTTGCAGTGCGGGGTATGTCATGTGATCCTGTACATCCCAATCTCCACCGTTGATTTCACTTGTAAGGACGAACCCGGAGCCCTTGGATCAAGAGAGGAGACGACAAGACCAGCGCCTTTCGCTCTTAGCCCTCAGATCGCTTCGGACAAGAGGATTTGAGACCGTCAGATTGAAAGAAGAAAAGGACAAATATTCTGAAGAATAATCTCAGCCGTTCATTCTGGTTCTCTTTAATTCTCAAGCATCCAATCATGTCCTTCAAAATCTTGACCCTCCATCTCCCTCAAAATAAATCCTGACCCTTCATGGGGAGCACCCGATTCCTATAAATACCTGCATGAAAAACTGTTCAGGGGACGGGCAAAAAAAGAGAGGTAGTTATTATAGCGGAAGAACTCTGAAACTTCATTCAGTTTGTTACTCTGCTACTTAGAAGTGTTGATTAGAAAGACTTTTGAAACTAGTTTTCTAAAGTGTTTTCTTGAAAAGGATTCTGAATACTGGAACTCTACATTTTCAGTTTGTTCATTATCTGGTCACACTCTCACTTTCAGCCCTTTATCATCTCTGTTTTCATTCCCATTGTCCAAGCTCAACTTCATTCCACTCGGTTTTTATCTTAATCTGATTGCATTTTAGCTAAGCATCCTTCAGTTCACGACGAACATCAGCCCTCAGGCTAATCAATCCGCTGTCTTATCACTATTTGTCACCCCGTAGTTATTTCAATAGATTTGGCTCCTTACAGGTAAGAGCTCATATTGCTGTTTTATTAACTGTTTACGTTTACTTTTCGCACTTTCTTTGTTCTTCTTACGTATGCAATTTTCTCCAAGTTCATTTTGTGCAAAAGAACCCCAAAGAATGCTACTCTCGAGTTATCTCTTTAGTGATCAGTCCATCATTTTATTAATCTTCGTCATTTCTGAATGCAAGCTTTCTAGCTCCTAGTAGCGTGTAAGTGGTTGGGTAAAACGTAGGTAACTGCAACTTAAGGGCCTCTTTTAAAAGAGAGAGCCTGAATAACACGTCAGGAAAATAGCCAAACTATTAGGCTGACGTAAACGTCAATTCGGCAAGATGCCATAAAGTGGAATAAAACCAAAGTAAACGAAACAGAATAGATCGGACATTATTAGGTATTGGTAAGATGACTACATGGAAGGTCGGTAAATCAAGTCTAGTATCCCCCATTTAGTCACAAGGTATCAAGAAGCCTTATCCCCAGCATCTTTGAATGCCAGAATCCTTAGCTCTAGGCTCTTATGACATGTAGCTGAAATTAAAATTCGGGAGATTGGAAAAGTCCCTTTCAGGCTCCTTTTAATCTAAAGAGATCGGAGGAGAGTTCTTATCCGGTCTCAACTCAAAATTTTAATAAATATTAAATAGAGATCGAAGGAGAGTTCTTATCCGGTCTCAGCTCAAAATTTTAATAAATATTAAATAGAGATCGGAGGAGAGTTCTTATCCGGTCTCAGCTCAAAATTTTAAATAGAGATCGGAGGAGAGTTCTTATCCGGTCTCAAATCAAAATTTTAAAATAAATACTTAACAGAGATCGGAGGAGAGTTCTTATCTGGTCTCAACTCAAAATTTAAAATAAACACTTAATAGAGATCGGAAGAGAGTTCTTATCCGGTCTCAACTCAAAATTTAAAATAAATACTTAACAGAGATCGGAGGAGAGTTCTTATCCGGTCTCAACTCAAAATTTAAAATAAACACTTAATAGAGATCGGAAGAGAGTTCTTATCCGGTCTCAACTCAAAATTTAAAATAAATACTTAATAGAGATCGGAAGAGAGTTCTTATCCGGTCTCAACTCAAAATTTTAATAAATATTAAATAGAGATCGGAGGAGAGTTCTTATCCGGTCTCAACTCAGAATTTTAATAAATATTAAAGAGTTCGGAGTAGAGTTCTTATTCTTAAATTAAATAAAATATTCCTTTCAAATAAAATTAACATACAACAGTAACTCACTAAGGTTGTCTCATTTACTTATGTATCTGGGTGATCCAAATTTAGTGAAAAATCAAACGTTCCTTTAGTCAAAAGGATTAACATGTCTATTCAAGCCCTCCTAACTAATGCAAAATTAAATCTACTTACCCTTATTAAGGGACGAGGTGGGGTGCCTAACACCTTCCCCACCCGTTTACGGACCCCGAACCTAGAATCTCTGTCTTGAAGTGGTTTCATTTTAATCTATTTTCACAAATGGTTTTCTTTAATTCCCCTCAAAATTAAAGTGGCGACTCCTCACTCTTACCCACTTCGGTGAGGGTTCGTTCAGGCGACCGCAAAACCCCTTGCGACAGCTTGGCGACTCCACTGGGGACTTCATATCTGAATTTAACCCCGGCCTAGAGGTCTAAAAAGTAGATTTAATTTTCCAATCAAATTATAGTTAGGTGGGCTCACCCGGCGATAGTTTACATGTTAATTTTTGTTTATTCCTACTAACTGTTCCTCTTGTTTTGCTTGTTTTGCTTGTTTTGTCCCCCTACAGTGCTCTTCGTTTCAAAAAAAAGGAAAAAGGAAAAATGGAAAGAATAAAATCCCCCTGAATTGAGAAGAGGTAAAGGTGTCCCTTCACACACTGAACACTCACACGATGTCCTCACACACTTCGGCCCTATACCCGGGCTTTCTTACCCTTTTAGGAAAGTAGGAGGGGGTCATGTAGCGGTACCCGTGGGTTTTACCCCGTTAGTATTCGTGAAGGCTTCTGCTCAGATTGAAACTCGTTCTATCCACTGTGATACTCATGGAATTTTCCCGATAATATCATGGTTATAGAATGGGGCTCTCTTTATTCTGATGAGGGGCAATTTGGGAACCTGTGGCTTTTAAAAAATTAGACCTTGAGCTAAAACTATCACAATAGCTGAAAGCCGTAGTAAGCTACCTTATAAGATAGAACTATCCGGTTAGGTAGCACTCATCCGGTATCAGGAGTCTCCCTATGCTAGGACAAAAAGGGGCATACTTACTCTTACCCCGTTCTGCTTTATTTTCCTACTTTGATAGGAAATCTTGAATTCTACTGAAACACCTACACATTTTCCTACTTTGATAAATGTGTATGTGTCACCCTGCCAACAGTATAATTCAAAATTACCCAAATTTATCTTGCTAACGAGTTTTTCCACAGGCATCATCAAACCAAGAGTCTGTGAAAAGGATAAGGCATCATTTTTATCATGGCATCCTCGAGTCAGTCGGCAGAAGAAGTTCAGAATGCTAAACTTTGGTCCGAATCAACTCATACTCCAATACCCTCGCAAAATAATGTTTCCAAGGCACATACTAGTTCACTACCCTCATGGGATCTGAATAAAATTGAAGTCATAATGAACAGCCTCGAGGGTCTGTCTAATGGATGGAGGTCGTTTCCCGATCATGTCAAGCCACGATTTGAAAGGAAATACGGGAAAATTGCAACCCTAATGCGAGTCAAGGTCCAAATCCCGGCATTAAGGCCATGCTGTCAGTTTGGAATCCTAAGTATGGGGTATTCTCTTTCAATGACATTGATACAGTTCCCACTATGGAAGAATATCAGGCATTACTAGAGATTCCTTACTCAACACAGAATCGGATCTACCTACACCTTGAGCATAGGCAGACCTGGAAACGATTAACACATTTGTTGGGTATTCCTTCGGAGGAGGCAAAGTCAAAAGAAACGGTCAAAGGAAACACGCATGGATGGTATTGGACCTATCTCGAAAAGCGGTTAAATCAATTCCTCCAAGAGAAACAGTGGGATCAAGCTTGATGCTTTTCGCATTGGGAATCTATGGCCTGATTTTGTTCCCGGGACCATTAGGAATCATAACCTGCAGCACGGTGGAAGTATTCTGGGCGGTAGAAAGGCAGGAGATCAATCCGATACCGACAATTCTTGCGGAGACCTTATTAACCCTTACCTACTGCAGACAACAGGGTAAAGGGTCCATCAAGTGTTGTTCTCAATTGTTATATCTCTGGATTATCAGTCACATATGCCTTGTGGAGACAAAGGGATTGACTTGGTACCTTGACCAGCCTCCCATCGAGAAGATGACCCGGTTAATAATCAGTTCGAAGAATGAACAGCAGTGGCGGGAACAGATTTTGAGTTTCAATAGCCATGATTATTGTTGGAGGAAGCTGTGGGCGTCAGGCCAATCCGTTTTGATCAGCACGGGAGGTAATCAGTCAATGTCCCTGATCGGAGTAACCGGATACACAAGTTACACTCCGGCCTTGGCGATGAGGCAGTTTGGCTCAACACAGTCCAGAATCGACATTGAAGAATATCACCAAGGTCATTTCTACCATGAGCTCAAGGAAGAGGAAGGGTTGAAAATGGCTCGCAAGTCTTGGGAGAACATCACTCTGGTGGAGAGATCGCCTAAAGGCCCAAGCGCCTCAGGCGATTATCTTAAATGGAGAGCTGACAGGGACTAAGAATACTCAACTACAGAATTCGAAGACAGCGATCCACGCCGAGATGTCCTATTAGAAGAAGCTGATGATCACCTGGTTAACTCGCTACAAAAGGCAAATACCGAGAACTCGCAACTGCAAGAACAAATAAGACAGTTGGAGGACAAACAGCAGATTCTCAAGAGGAAAGTAAGAAGGCTCAGGGAAGAGGCAAGGGCCAAAAAGATGGGTTTTGAAGAGCAAGAGATACGATGGGAAAAGGAAAAAAGCTCTCTCCACGCTGTAATGAAAGAAGTAGAAACACAGAATAATAAGCTTCAGGAAAAAACGAAATACCAAGAGATACTCATTGAAGAGTATAAACAGGAAAAAAAAAGAAGAAGCTCGAATTAAAAGAACAGACACTACTCATCAACGATATCTTGAAGGAATGTGCTAAGGAAAGGAAAGAGAAAGAAAGACAAGCTGCTCTATATCAAGAGCTGAAAGAGAATGTTGACCAGCTGGAGAGAACAATAGCACAGGGAAAGCAAGAACTCTCACCTGAATCTGAGTATGCTCTGAAAGCATTCGATCCTGCCAAACAAGAAGAAAGGTTATATGAGTATCTCAGAAAATGTCATCTCATTATAAAAAACCTCCCAGAGCCTAGGCCGATGTAAAGAACACGGTGTACAAATTATTCAGTTAATGAAATGATTTTTGGACCATTGTTTAGCAAATTTGTGAATGAATAATATGACTCCCGTAGGAACTCCCTCGCTAGGGTTATATGAAAAATTGAATGCGCTATATGGACAGGTATCATAAACGCGCATTCAATCTAGTCTTTCACAGTCAGACTATTGAACGATGCCATGATAAAAGTGATGCAGTTATCCTTCAACAGATTTCATTTCTGGCCCTCAAATGCCACCGTATCCTTCGTCCACATCAGGACCCTATTTAATTTTGATCAAAATTCACTAAAAATTTCTTTTTTTGACTCCCTACAGAAAAACAACATTGCTTCGAACAAGGCAAGTCTGACCAAGCACGCGATTCGACCCCAGCGAGTGTACTTAACAAGATCTCGAACAAGAAAACTAATGGAAGACCAGGAACAAGTACAGAACCTACAGGGGCAAGTGTCTGAACTAAAAGACCAGGTTTCAGAACTTATGAAGCTGATGAGGGAGATGTCCCAAAATAAGCCAGCTTCAGACCTTAACCTACCATTACCTCCCCCACCTCCTACAACGGTTGATTCTCACTACGCTTCAACCTCTTTCACTTTCCAGCCATCAATCCCGGATCCGACGGTCACTGTCAATCCGGTTCCACTAAATAATGAACCTCCTTTCTCTTATTATCCAGCCATCCCGAATGCCGAACCATCCCTTTCGGTCCCGAACCCTCCAATTCACTCTGCCCCTCATTTCCCAGTTGGGGGAGTACCTCACACAATAGGAGGAGAAAGTAAGATGAGAGAAAATGAGAAGCTGTCCACTCTGGAAGAGAGATTGAGAGCTATAGAGGGCTTGAATATGTATGGCTCAGTTGATGTGGCATCACTAAGATTAGTACCGGATGTGGTGGTGCCGCCCAAATTCAAGGTCCCCGATTTTGACAAGTATACTGGGAATTCGGACCCTCGAATTCATTTGGCCACCTATATTGCCAAGATGTCCTCTATGACAGATGATGACAGACTGTTAATTCACTTCTTTCACGAGAGCCTCTGGAGCGACCACGAGGTGGTGCTGCGTTGATTAGACAGGAAGCATCGCGCTCTGGAAGGATTTAGCCGAGGCCTTTTTGAAGCAGTATAAATTTAGCTGTGATGTGGCCCCCATAAGGAGGGATCTTCAAAATCTGGTGCAGAAAGACCGAGAAAGCTTCAAGGAGTATGCTCAGAGATGGAGAGAAAAGGCGGCAGAAGTACATCCCCCGGTGACCGATAATGAGCTATGCTCTCTATTTATCGAGACTTTGAAGGCTCCCTACTTCAACTTGATGATTGGAAACACTTCCAACAGCTTCTCTGACATCATCCAGGCGGGTGAGAGAATTGAGGCCAACTTAAGAATGGGACGGTTGCAGGAGTTGGCTGAGAACCCTGCGAAAAAGACTGCCAGCTTTGGCAAGAAGAAGGAGGGTGATGTGCATTCCGTCACCCGTCAAAACAATTATTCCCCATTCCCTCAAAACAATTATCGGCCATATCCTCCCCCTCATGGCCAAACAGTCACCAACATTCTACCTCCTTTCCCTAATTATCCACACCCACGCCCACAATACCCTTCACCTACAAATTACCAACTAAGACCATCTCTTCCTCCTGCTTAACCAAGACCACCACAAAACAACCCAAGACCCCCAAGAAACCCTGATCCACCTCTTCCCCTCCCACTCAGTGAAATATATCGATACCTCGTCGGTATAAACCAAATCGTACCAGTTCCCCTAGACCCGATCCAGCCGCCATACCCTAGGTGGTATGATGCCACTGCCCGTTGTGAGTACCATGGAGGGGCACAAGGGCATTCAACTGACAACTGCGGTGCACTCAGGGGGAGAGTGCATGCTTTAATCCGAAACGGGTGGCTGAAAATTGAGGGAAATGGTTCCCTCCCCAATGTTACCTCAAACCCACTGCCTAACCATAATGCGGGCAGTGGTGTAAATATGATAGAGCCTGATGGAGAGAGGTTGGCACCAGAGGTAGATGAGCTCATCCCTCATTTTGAGGGGATTTTTTCCATGGCAGTAAGAGAAGGCTACCTTTGCCCCCAGATATCAGGGTCGGGAAGAGATACGGGATGTCCTTACCATGGAGGGGCAGCTGACCATGAGCTGCGAGATTGTGAGGGATTCAAACAAGAGGTCCAAAACTTGTTATCCCTCAAAGTTCTGAGATGCCAGACAAAGTCAAAGATGGAAGGGGGAGTGAACACCACTAGATTCAGCCAAACTGCTTCTATCTCCAAACCCAGAATCACCTTCTCACCCCCAGTAGCCTCACCGCCAGTAACAGTTATCCGAACTCCGCCCCAGTTCCCTGTCACCAATACTCATGCTGTCCCTTGGAACTATAATTTCCAAGTTTTCACTCAGGGAGCGTCAAGCAGTACATCCGCTCCTAATCTTACCTCACCTCCGGCACCACCAAAACCATGTTTTGCTCCTCACGAGCATTTCAGAATGACTTATGCTGGACCTACCAACAACATTACTCCCCAAACCAGTCCTCAGGCCGTTATCGCCACAAAGCCCTCTCCACCTGAGCAAGAAATCGAGTTTATAACTCGAAGTGGGAGGTGTTACGGGAATGAAGAAAGAGAAAAAAGGAAAGGGAAAGTAAAAATGGGAGAGTCATCAAGAAATACAGAAGAGGAGGTTGAGAAAGCAGGGGAAACAGACCCTGCTAAACATAAAGAAGAGGAAGAACTACTGCTCCAAATAATGAAAAAAAGTGAGTATGATGTAGTGGAGCAGTTGAGGAAGACACCTGCCCGAATTTCACTGTTATCACTGATCCTGAGCTCAGAAGTCCACCGACAAGCCTTGCAGAGAATCCTGGATCAGGCCTTTGTAAACCCCGACATCACAGCGGGGCAGTTTGAGAAGATAGTAGAACAAATCCAGGCATCCAGCTTTGTAGCCTTTTCTGAAGAGGAAATAGACCCTGCAGGCTTAAGGCACAATAAAGCTCTGCATGTAACTATGAAATGTAAAGGTTGTATAGTGGCCAAGGTCCTCATCGATAACGGATCAGCCCTCAATGTACTGCCTAGCGCTACCTTAGCCAGGCTGCCGGTTGACTAATCTGATATACGTCAGAGTGCTATGGTGGTGAGAGCCTTCGACGGTACAAGGAGAGAAGTGCTGGGAGACATTGATTTGCCAATCCAAGTCGATGCATGTACTTTCAACGTCACGTTTCAGGTGATGAACATTGAGCCGGCCTACACTATGTTGTTGGGGAGGCCGTGGATCCATTCTTCGAATGCTGTTCCTTCAACTTTGCACCAGAAAATAAAATACATTAAGGACGGCAAAATCGTCACTGTAAGGGGTGAAGAAGCCATATTGGTCACCAAACTGCAATCACTTCCTTATGTGGAAGCGGCTGAGGAGTCGTTGGAAAGCTCTTTCCAGGCCCTCGAATTACAAGATACCGAGAAGGAGGGGGCTATGGCTATGGTGGCCAAAGTAATGTCAAGAAATGGGTATCAAGAGGGAAAAGGCCTAGGCACTGCCTTGCAAGGGATCGTGGAGCCAATACCAGCTATCCAGAAAATAGGCCGTTGCGGATTGGGTTATGAGGAAGATGCTCTCATGGATGGGCGATTTTGGATGAGAAACAGACTTCGAGATCAGAGATTCGACCAGAAAATCGGGAGAATGAAAGTAGTCCCGAAAATTACGGATGTATTCACTAAACCAGTCATTGACAATCCGGCAGATGTGGAAGAATCACCTGATGACCCATCCATCGATGTCATTCACCTAGATTCCTTCTTTGAAGCTCTGGTCTCGCCAGTGACTGAGGGGCAAGAACTAGACAACTGGACGGCAGAGGACATCCCTGTACTTAATTTCGAGTAAAGTACCTTTGGTTATCTACACTTGATCATTTTGTCCATGGTGACAAGTGTAATACTGTAAATGGACCTTTTTCTTATGGCATAAATGTTAATGAATTAATAGCGCATTTTAAATCGAATTCTTTCCTTTTGAATTTCATCCTTATAATATGTTCCATTTTTATTCATTCAGGACCATTCATCAATTAACACCTAATAATCCAATAGACTCAGAAATTCCTCTGGTTAATTTTGAAATCCCCATAACTGCCATTACTTCAAGTGATTCTGAGGAAGACCTTACAGAAGAAAGCAATGAAAAGGATGAACCCTCCCTAGTGCCTTGTGGAGACAAAACGCACACCATAAATTTAGGCACAGAAGAAATAAAAAGGGAACTTAAGGTAGTGGAGAGTGAAGAATTGGAAGATATGATCAGTCTGCTTAAAGAATTCCTCGACGTATTTTCCTGGAGCTATGATGATATGGTGGGTTTGGATCCTCAGATAGTGACACACAAAATTCCCCTGATTCCGGGGACAGTTCCGGTAAAGCAGAAGTTAAGAAGAATGAACCCCGACACACTGCTCAAAGTTCGGGATGAAGTCAAGAAAGCGATGTAACTGGGTTCTGAAGTGGTCAAATACCCCCAATGGGTGGCTAACGTCGTCCCGGTAATGAAGAAGGACGGGAGAGTTAGGGTGTGCGTTGACTACAGGGATCTTAATAAAGCAAGCTTGAAAGACGATTTCCCTCTCCCCCACATTGAGGTGTTAGTAGACAATGCTGTGGGATTAGGCAGGTGTTCATGTATTGATGGGGCATCAGGGTACAATCAGATCCCGATGGACGAGGAAGACAAGGATAAGACTGCTTTCATCACTCAATGGGGAGTGTTTTGCTATCGGGTCATGCCTTTCGGGTTGAAGAATGCTGGTGCTACCTACCAGCGCGCAATGGTCACATTATTCCACGATATGATGCATAAAGAGGTGGAAGTGTATGTGGATGATATGATCATTAAATCCAGAGGAAAAGAAAGCCACGTACAGGTGATGAGGAGGGTATTCGAAAGGCTTAGGAAATACCAGTTGAAACTGAACCCTGCCAAATGCATATTCGGAGCTAGATCGGGAAAGTTGTTGGGATTCATAGTAAGCGAGAGGGGAATAGAGGTTGATCCAGACAAGGTTCGAGCTATTCAAGAAATGCCATCCCCAAAAACAGAAAGGGAGGTGCGCAGTTTCCTGGGAAAGTTGAACTACATTTCGAGATTTATTTCTAATCTCACTGCCAAAGCTGAGCCTATTTTCAGACTACTCCGAAAGAATAATTCCACCCAATGGGATTCAGTTTGCCAGGAGGCTTTTGAGAAAATTAAGCAATACTTGACCAGCCCACCAGTATTGGTTCCACCCGTGGCAGGGAGGCCTCTTATCCTGTATATGGCGGTCCAACAGAACTCGATGGGGTGCGTTTTGGGACAACATGATGATACCGGCCGAAAGGAGAGGGCTATTTATTACTTGAGCAAGAAGTTCAATGATTGTGAGTCAAGGTACTCTTTCTTAGAAAAGACTTGCTGCGCATTAGCTTGGACAGCAAATAGACTCAAACACTACATGCTGAATCACAAGACATGGCTCATCTCCAGGATGGATCCTATCAAATATGTATTCGAAAGCCCATTCGTGCCAGGAAGGATAGCTAAATGGCAGGTCATACTCTCCCAATATGACATAGTCTATGTGACCCGGAAGGCAGTGAAAGGTAGCGTGATCGCTGACCTCCTAGCAGAAAATCCTATCCAGGATTATGAAGCTCTGGATTTTGAGTTCCCTGATGAGCATATTAATGAAGTAGACTGCGAAGAAGAGGGGCCAGCCGATGTATGGGAAATGTATTTCGACGGAGCTGTCAATTTGTCCGGTAATGGAATTGGAGCTGTACTGATATCCCCAGATGGAAAGCACTTCCTGATAGCCATTAAGTTGAGATTTGACTGCACCAACAACGTCGCAGAATATGAAGCTTGTGTGAGGGGTCTACAGGCTGCAATCAAAATGAAAATCAGGAAGTTGGAAGTATATGGAGACTCAGCCCTGATTATATACCAAGTCAAGGGAGAATGGCAAACCAAGGATTCCAAGCTAATCCCATATCAGAAGTACTTACTGAAGCTGATTAAGAAATTCGAAGAGATCTCTTTCACTCATCTTAGTAGAGACAAGAATCAATTTGCTGATGCCTTAGCTACTCTAGCTGTTATGGCCCAAATGGAAGAAGGGCAGACGACTCAAGCATTGAGGATTAAAGCAAGGGATGAGCCAGCTTACTGCTTCATGATTGAAGAAGAGCCCGATGGTAAGCCTTGGTATCATGACATCCTGGCCTATTGCAGAACCAGAGAATTCCCTTTGGGAGCAAGCAAAAACGAAAAGAGGATGCTTCGGAGATTAGCATTGGGATACTTCCCCAGTGGTGAAACCCTATATAAGAGAGGGTCCAACGGTGAACTATTGAGATGTGTGGATGCAAAAGAAGCGAAGAAGATCCTTTTTGAGACTCATGAGGGAAATTGTGCAACCCATGCCAATGGGCACATGATGGCTAAGCAAATCATGCGACGGGGGTATTTTTGGATCACAATGGAAAAAGATTGCATCGAGTATTTCCGAAAATGCCATAAGTGTCAAATCTATGCCGATCCGATAAATGTGCCACCTCACAAGTTGTTCAACCTCGTCTCACCATGGCCTTTCGCAATGTGGGGCATCGATGTGATTGGTCCCATCAATCCCAAGGCATCTAATGGGCACAGATTCATCCTTGTGGCCATCGACTATTTCTCCAAGTGAGTCGAGGCGACATCCTGTGCGCACATCACACAGAATACGTTTCTCAGATTTCTCAGAAGCAATATTATCTGCCGGCATGGCCTCCCTAATGAAATCGTCACCGATAACGCTAAGAATCTGAATGGTCCGAGGATTCAGAAATTGTGTGATCAATACAAAATCCGACACCTCAATTCCTCCCCATACCGTCCCCAGATGAATGGAGCGGTGGAAGCTGTAAACAAAAACCTCAAGAGGATAATCCGGAAAATGACGGTCACGTATAGGGATTGGAAGAACCTCAACCGGGGCAACTCCATACTCACTGGTTTTCGGGATGGAAGCGGTATCACCTATTGAAGTTGAAATCCCTTCCCTAAGAATTCTGAAGGAATCAGGGATTGATGAGTCAGAATGGATCCAGTCAAGGTTGGATCAGTTAAACTTGCTAGATGAGAAAAGGTTAGCGGCAGCATGTCATGGGCAGTTATACCAGATGAGGATGGATAGAGCATTTGATAAAAGCATTCACCCACGCGAATTCCAACCCGGGGACCTAGTTCTGAACAAAGTGCTGCCAAATCAAAACGATCCCCGGGGCAAATGGTCACCAACCTACGAGGGACCCTATGTGGTTAAAAAGGCATTTTCTGGAGGAGCCTTGATCTTGACCCACATGGACGGTGAAGAGTTTCCGAAACCTATGAATGCTGACACCGTCAGGAAATACTATGCCTAAAAAAAAAAAAAAAAGAAATTCTGAAAGGGCGCTCCTAGCAAAATGTGTGAAAGAAGGCGAAAACCCCGAAGGGGCGCTTTCTATAAAACGAGTGAAGGATGAAAACCCGAAGGGGCATCCTGAAAAAGTGAGTCATCCAAAAAAAAAAAAAAATCTAGGGGTGAAAACCCGAAAGGGCATCCCGAGAACAAAAAGGGAGAAATAAGGAACCGGGGGGGGGGGGGGGTGCATGAAACCAGGATGAAGAGGAAACTGTCACGGCATGAGGCTTCAGAGAACTTGAAATGATGGCATTTAAGGGATTTCAAAATCAGCCACAGGGAATATGTGAGATCTATCCTTGTACCCTTCTTCTTTGAAACTTCTTCTTTGTTTATATTAAACCATAATAAAATCACACTTCATTCCCCATGTTTCTATCTTTCCCTTATATTTATCTTTCTGCAATCTCGTTATTTAATGCGCTATTTAAATCAGTTAAAATTTTTGCCATAAGATTAAGATTTGACAATTGATAACCTCACGTACTTTACTATGAGATTTGCAGGGAATGACCTAAAAAAAAAAAACTAGAGGTGAAAACCCGGAAGGGCACTTCTAGTCATATAGACGAAGGGGAAGTAAAAACCCGCGAGGGTGCTTTTCGGGAGAAAATCTGAAAAACAGAAATGGGGCATTTGAAGAAACGAGGCCATAGGTCAAGTCTTGCAACTCGTCCTCCATTCGTCATTGGTCTTCGGGATTCTGTTAAGTACACTTCATTGGGGAAGAACTTCTTGTGTCCGGATTAAGCTTGCTTTGTAAGTGCAATTTAAATTTCCTATCATCAACCTCTGGTTCCTTGATATAAGTTGATTTTAATTTCCTGCAATTTACATTTCCTGTTATCAACCTCTGGTTCCTTGATCTAAGTTGATTTTAATTTCCTGCAATTTAAATTTCCTGCCATCAACCTCTGGTTCCTTGATCTAAGTTGATTTTAATTTCCAGCAATTTAAATTTCCTGTTATCAACCTCTAGTTCCTTGATCTAAGTTGATTTCATGCAATTTAAATTTCCTGTTATCAACCTCTGGTTCCTTGATCTAAGTTGATTTTAATTTCCTGCAATTTAAATTTCTTGTTATCAACCTCTGGTTCCTTGATCTAAGTTGATTTTAATTTCCTGCAATTTACATTTCCTGTTATCAACCTCTGGTTCCTTGATCTAAGTTGATTTTAATTTCCTGCAATTTACATTTCCTGTTATCAACCTCTGGTTCCTTGATCTAAGTTGATTTTAATTTCCTGCAATTTACATTTCCTGTTATCAACCTCTGGTTCCTTGATCTAAGTTGATTTTAATTTCCTGTTATCAACCTCTGGTTCCTTGATCTAAGTTGATTTTAATTTCCTGCAATTTAAATTTCCTGCTATCAACCTCTGGTTCCTTGATCTAAGTTGATTTTAATTTCCCGCAATTTACATTTCCTGTTATCAACCTCTGGTTCCTTGATCTAAGTTGATTTTAATTTCCTGCAATTTAAATTTCCTGCTATCAACCTCTGGTTCCTTGATCTAAGTTGATTTTAATTTCCTGCAATTTAAATTTCCTGCTATCAACCTCTGGTTCCTTGATCTAAGTTGATTTTAATTTCCTGCAATTTACATTTCCTGTTATCAACCTCTGGTTCCTTGATCTAAGTTGATTTTAAATTTCCTGCTATCAACCTCTGGTTCCTTGATCTAAGTTGATTTTAAATTTCCTGTTATCAACCTCTGGTTCCTTGATCTAAGTTAATTTTAATTTCCCGCAATTTAAATTTCCTGTTATCAACCTCAGGTTCCTTGATCTAAGTTGATTTTAATTTCCCGCTATCAACCTCTGGTTCCTTGATCTAAGTTGATTTTAATTTCCTGCAATTTAAATTTCCTGTTATCAACCTCTGGTTCCTTGATCTAAGTTGATTTTAATTTCCTGCAATTTAAATTTCCTGCTATCAACCTCTGGTTCCTTGATCTAAGTTGATTTTAATTTCCCGCAATTTAAATTTCCTGCTATCAACCTCTGGTTCCTTGATCTAAGTTGATTTTAAATTTCCTGTTATCAACCTCTGGTTCCTTGATCTAAGTTGATTTTAATTTCCTGCAATTTACTTTTCAGTTATCAACCTCTGGTCCCTTGATCCAAGTTTATTTTAATTTAACTTCTGATGCTGATCCCTAGGTCACTGACTTAGGTATGCTTTAGTTTCGGACACCTAATCGTCCAAAATACGGGTCTAAATCTTTACATAATTCCTACACGGGAAATTTTTCCCTTAATAGAAATTATGTAAAGAGGGGCAGCTGTCGACACCATATTTTGGCCGATCCCCAGAATCAATAAACATTGAAACCGATCCCTAGCACTAAATTTTCCTTTGCCAGCTAACTACATTTCCGACCTCTCTTTGCCATATTACCGATCTCTCTTCACAGAGAATTGAATCAATGCTAAGCCCTCGTATCATCTAAAGTCTTGCCAAGTCACTCACCGATCTCCCAAGCTAATTGTCAAATTTCCTGACCGGTCGATTACATTCCCGATCTCTCCTGTCAAACAAAATTGAATCAATACTAGATCTTTATGTCACTGGTCTTATTGCCGATCTCTCATTTTAAGTTTAGGAATAATTAAGATTCCAATCCGATGTAATGATGATCTTGATTTTAAGTGGGTTCACCAAATTTCCAATTTTAATCAAGTCCCGATTAACGTTGATTCCCTATCGATCTCGTGCTCATTATGTTTTCCGATCTCTCACACTTAGGTTAATAATCATCTTCAGTTATTTCAACATACTCAGACAATCAAGTGTTTAATAATTTAGAAATTTTCCGATCATAACCATTCATCGAACAAAAAGGGCATTCCACTTCATTTCATTTCAAAAAATTTGTACAAGTCATTCGGCTGGGGGATCACCCCCAGCCTGATCTACATTTTGCTCATTTTCTCTCTCACCCTCGGCCTCCTCTTCGCTTTCCTCCTCGCCTTCGGGAGCCAGGTCGGCCATCCAAGAGAAGTCCTCCTCTGGGTAACGCTTCTGGAGCTCGGCCAAGAGATCCTTGTGAGCGTTCACATAGGCACCGGCTATTCCTGTCACCATCTCTTCATCTTTTGCCTTAAGCTCCTCAGCAAGATGAGCGACCTGAGCAGCTTCGTTGGCCCGGAGTGCCTGGACTTCTCTAAGAGCATGATCCCTTTCAGCCAGAACATGAGTCTGTTCGGCCATCTTATCCTCATAGTACTTCATCCGCCCCTCAATTTGAGATATGTAATCCCGAGCGAATGAGAGTTGGGATCGGAGGGATGCCACCTCTTGACTCTTCTTCTCGACCTCCTTACCCAGGCGGTGCGCCTTTTCCCGGACTATGTGCTGGTTCACCAAGCACTCTACATTCAGACTCATGGATCGGGTTAGGATGTCGTCAAGATTGTCCGGAGACAGTCTGTCCCGATCCTCCCGAAGGCAGATGGAAGACCCCAAAACTTTGGCAAAATAAGGGTTCTCCCGAACGGTCCGGTTGTTCTCTAGAGAAGCAATCAGTACTTGGGCGCCACGAGAAGGGGGCCTCGTAGGAGGTTGAGAACGACCCCCTTCTGTGCTTGGAGCAACTGGAGGAGGTGGAGGCGGCTCTTCCTGTTGAGGAGGAGATCGGACAGCTTCAGTGATCGGCGGCCCCGAAGGTCGGGGCGGGCCTCCTTGCGTCTCCCCAGGTTCATGGCCGGGTGTTTGAAGTAGGGCCGAACGCTTCATCTCCTTTATTTTCCGGGAAATCTCTCTCTCCTTCTTCCGCTTCCTGGAACCTTCACCACCCGCCATACCTACACAAAAAAGAGGTCAGTGAGATCGCTAAGGTCCAAAGATCTGAGAAATAGAAAATACCGATGCCAAGATCAGAGAGCTGAAGCCCGCGCTTTTCGCCCGTGATCAACTCCATCGTCCAATGATGCAGCTCGACAGTCACCGCATCTAAACAGGAGTACTTTTGAGTGGCAGCTTGATTCTTCAGCTCCATCACTATTAGGCTTTCCTCCTTGTTTAGGGTAATACGCTTCGGAATCAAGGGCCCCTGGTGCCACCAGCTACGGGGGAAGTCCTCGAAGCAGGTCGGATTTTTGCTCCTCAGAATGAAGAAGCGGTTCTTCCAATTCTTAAGGGAGGAGGGCAGATCGGTGAAGAGCCCGCAATGAGGCTTCACCTGAAAGAACCAATGCTCGTCGTCCTTTCTGAGTCGGCTGTCGATTCGGCGAACACCTTAGCCGTAGGTCTGATTCCCTTAGCTCGGCACAGGCCTCGGAATGCTACCAAGATCCGCCACGAGTTAGGATGAATTTGGGCGATGCACACTCGGTGGAATTTTAGGACCTCCTTGAAGAAGTCGTCCAGAGGGAATCGAAGACCGGCCTTTAACTGTTCCTCGTATACCATCACCATGTCATTCTCTTCAAAGGAGTGATCGGCTCAGTGATCGCCGTGACACCGGATAAGTTCATATGAATCGGGCTCTATGTTGTACTCCTGGCTAAGCATCGCAGATCGGATTCTTGCAAGATCGACGGCAGCTCGTCCATAGGAAGATTCTCCCTCCCCGAAGGAGGTGCATGCCTTGATGGTGCGATCCGCCCCCGAGCTGGAACGGAGACCCTAAGAGGTTCTGGTTGTGCGCTCGGCCCGACCACCTCTTCTTCATCAGATGACCATGAAACATGGACGGAAGGTGGGCTTGCCGCTCTCTGACCTTTGGCGCCGCTCATTTTTAAGGAAAACAAAGAACTTAAAGCTAAAAGAAGGATTAAAACCCTTACCGGAGCTTGAACGGAGTCGGAAGAACTTGAAAAATCGGGAGAGTTTTGGAATTGCTTGCGAGAGACAGAAAATGGCATAAAGTAAGAAACTAGCTAACCCCTACCCCTATTTATACTCGTTCGAGCATTTAATGCTCACGATGTCCCAGGCAATGCATCGGTTAATGGGATTCGCCAGCTGTTCTGACACGTCTCTCAAATTCCATAAAGAGATCGGCTAATTAGAGATCGGCATATTAAGATAAATGTTTCGAATTGCGGATCAGTTAAGGGTTGTTCAGTTGGGAACCAGATCGGATAAACACATCAGAGATCGGAAAATAATCAATGCAATAATAATAAGATGAGAATTGACTTTTATTTCCAAGAGATCGGATTACATCATTTGGGCGATCTCTAGGGATCGGAATAATAGAGATCGGAAGATGGGAGATTAGCATGAGAGATCGGAATAGGAGCGTGGGAAGGATCGGAAGGCAAAAAGAATAAGACAAATCCCAAATAACCGTCGTCAGAATCAGAGCCGAGGTAGTTAAAGCGTGGCAGACGAGATCTCCACCGCACGCCTAAGAATCGCCACTTAATCTTGTAGTGCCGTGGTATGTCATGACAGTCCTGTACATCCCAATCTCCACCGTTGATTTCACTTGTAAGGACGAACCCGGAGCCCTTGGATCAAGAGAGGAGACGACAAGACCAGCGCCTTTCGCTCTTAGCCCTCAGATCGCTCCGGACAAGAGGATTTGAGACCGTCAGATTGAAAGAAGAAAAGGACAAATATTCTGAAGAATAATCTCAGCCGTTCATTCTGGTTCTCTTTAATTCTCAAGCATCCGATCATGTCCTTCAAAATCTTGACCCTCCATCTCCCTCAAAATAAATCCTGACCCTTCATGGGGAGCACCCGATTCCTATAAATACCTGCATGAAAAACTGTTCAAGGGACGGGCAAAAAAAGAGAGGTAGTTATTATAGCGGAAGAACTCTGAAACTTCATTCAGTTTGTTACTCTGCTACTTAGAAGTGTTGATTAGAAAGACTTTTGAAACTAGTTTCCTAAAGTGTTTTCTTGAAAAAGATTCTGAATACTGGAACTCTACATTTTCAGTTTGTTCATTATCTGGTCACACTCTCACTTTCAGCCCTTTATCATCTCTGTTTTCATTCCCATTGTCCAAGCTCAACTTCATTCCACTCGGTTTTTATCTTAATCTGATTGCATTTTAGCTAAGCATCCTTCGGTTCACGACGAACATCAGCCTTCAGGCTAATCAATCCGCTGTCTTATCACTATTTGTCATCCCGTAGTTATTTCAATAGATTTGGCTCCTTACAGGTAAGAGCTCATATTACTGTTTTATTAACTGTTTACGTTTACTTTTCGCACTTTCTTTGTTCTTCTTACGTATGCAATTTTCTCCAAGTTCATTTTGTGCAAAAGAACCCCAAAGAATGCTACTCTCGAGTTATCTCTTTAGTGATCAGTCCATCATTTAATTAATCTTCGTCATTTCTGAATGCAAGCTTTCTAGCTCCTAGTAGCGTGTAAGTGGTTGGGTAAAACGTAGGTAACTGCAACTTAAGGGCCTCTTTTAAAAGAGAGAGCCTGAATAACACGTCAGGAAAATAGCCAAACTATTAGGCTGACGTAAACGGCAATTCGGCAAGATGCCATAAAGTGGAATAAAACCAAAGTAAACGAAACAGAATAGATCGGACATTAATAGGTATTGGTAAGATGACTACATGGAAGGTCGGTAAATCAAGTCTAGTATCCCCCATTTAGTCACAAGGTATCAAGAAGCCTTATCCCCAGCATCTTTGAATGCCAGAATCCTTAGCTCTAGGCTCTTATGACATGTAGCTGAAATTAAAATTCGGGAGATTGGAAAAGTCCCTTTCAGGCTCCTTTTAATCTAAAAGAGATCGGAGGAGAGTTCTTATCCGGTCTCAACTCAAAATTTTAATAAATATTAAATAGAGATCGGAGGAGAGTTCTTATCCGGTCTCAGCTCAAAATTTTAATAAATATTAAATAGAGATCGGAGGAGAGTTCTTATCCAGTCTCAGCTCAAAATTTTAAATAGAGATCGGAGGAGAGTTCTTATCCGGTCTCAAATCAAAATTTTAAAATAAATACTTAACAGAGATCGGATGAGAGTTATTATCCGGTCTCAACTCAAAATTTAAAATAAACACTTAATAGAGATCGGAAAAGAGTTCTTATCCGGTCTCAACTCAAAATTTAAAATAAATACTTAACAGAGATCGGAGGAGAGTTCTTATCCGGTCTCAACTCAAAATTTAAAATAAACACTTAATAGAGATCGGAAGAGAGTTCTTATCCGGTCTCAACTCAAAATTTAAAATAAATACTTAATAGAGATCGGAAGAGAGTTCTTATCCGGTCTCAACTCAAAATTTTAATAAATATTAAATAGAGATCGGAGGAGAGTTCTTATCCGGTCTCAACTCAGAATTTTAATAAATATTAAAGAGTTCGGAGTAGAGTTCTTATTCTTAAATTAAATAAAATATTCCTTTCAAATAAAATTAACATACAACAGTAACTCACTAAGGTTGTCTCATTTACTTATGTATCTGGGTGATCCAAATTTAGTGAAAAATCAAACGTTCCTTTAGTCAAAAGGATTAACATGTCTATTCAAGCCCTCCTAACTAATGCAAAATTAAATCTACTTACCCTTATTAAGGGACGAGGTGGGGTGCCTAACACCTTCCCCACCCGTTTACGGACCTCGAACCTAGAATCTCTGTCTTGAAGTGGTTTCATTTCAATCTATTTTCACAAATGGTTTTCTTTAATTCCCCTCAAAATTAAAGTGGCGACTCCTCACTCTTACCCACTTCGGTGAGGGTTCGTTCAGGCGACCGCAAAACCCCTTGCGACAAGTAATTATAAAAATTTCAATTTCAAAGAATTACACAAATTAAAAGTGTTAAATGCCCTAGTAGGCCTAACATGATTGGTTTGGATAGGTTGGCATGCCAATAGGATTCTGTTAGCAGTACTGCATATGGCTTCATGCCATCCTGTTTTTCATGGCTTTCCATGCCATTCCGGGACATAATAGTCTTTGGCTATGATATTAAGTTGTTATACTCGGGTTTAATCCCCGATAATTATTACAACTTATTAGCTGTTCTGTTGCACACCGGGAGACACAATGTGATCGATGGTGTGATGGTCCGAGGTACTTAGTACCCAGTACCAGTATACCCATTTATCCAGTCCAGTCAACTAGTATAGGTTACTCGAGCAGTGTTAATAAATCTTACCAAACTTTAATCGAATAATATTGCAATAAATATTTGAAATTTAGTCCACCCAAAAATGTAAATATACATTTTGCACACATGTTTTATTTTATTTTATTTTATTTTATTTTAGTTTATTTTATATTGTCACCACTAAGCAGAATTGCTTAGCGCGTCGCTTTTGCCACACGCATGTACTGGAGATATAGCTGGGGAGTCCAGCAGGCCTCATACAGGGTGAGCCTTCATATCTGCACTCAGAGTTCAGAGTCACCTCACATTGCAGTGCATTTGGTAGGACATTAGGCCACTTTGATATTCTGATATTTTGATATTTTGTATTTTGTAACCTTCTGTAATGTATATTATAAATTCATGTAATTAAGCTTTTGATGTAAGTATCTATGAAATATGTTCAGTAATAAATTGAGTCTTTTTCATTGAGTTGACTGTGGTTTGAATTTAATTGAATTTTGAGATACTGAAGTGAATTGAAAAATTGTTGAGAATATACTGGAGGTTGATTGAGAATAAGGTGATGATATTATTGGAAGTGTTTTTAACAGGTTCAGAAGAACTATTTTTCCAATTTATAGCCGGCACTCTACCGGATTTTCTATAAAATTTGCGGAGTAATTTAGATTTATCAAAAATTATAAATAAATGAATTAAAAGGGGATTAATTGAAATTGAAACATGAATTGGTGTTCCGACACTCTGAGTGGCATAACTTGCTCGGCTACACTGTAGACGGCTAAGGGGTGTCACATAGCCTATATGTCCTCTAACCTGTGCTTTCAGTTCCCAATATTGTCTTGTAAACCAGAGATGGTGTTCTTCCTTCTCCTCTGAATAACTATTGAATGGAAAAAAACTGAATTTCGATCCCCAACTTTAAGCCAGTGCTGTCTAGCCTTTTGAGCTCAATATAATTCCTCATTCTTGATCTCTTTAACCAGTTGATACTCAATTTGTCTCTCCCTCTCCCCATTCCAGTCTGACATATTCCGTTTTGCCTCCTCTAATTGTCCTTTCAACTCGTTAATTTTGTGAGCAGAATTGTGATTGACCTTCCTACTTCATTCAATTAGAGTGAACCTGCATTGTCTCAATTTCTATTGAGTGTTTCGCATGCTATCTGTGTTCACCCTATTCCTCCATGATGCAGAAATTAAGTCCTCCACTTCCTGTAATTTTGTCCTTCTAGCATCAAAGTAAAAGTTCCTTTTTCGTTTGCTAATTTTTGGTGTTGGAATTAACAAAATTAGTCGATGGTCTGACCCTCAATCATCCAAATGCAAGACATTGGATAGAGGAAAAGAAGCCAACCAACTAAGACTCGATCAATTCTTTCCTGCACATTTTGTTGCCCATCTCTCCTATTATTCTAAGTCATCATTAGCCCAATGAAGCCTAAATTCACAACTTTCATATTTTGGACAAAGCGGTGAAACAATTCCTTTTTAGTTCAAGAATTTTTCTCTCCACCTTTTTTCTCATTCATGTACAGGAAGGCATTAAAATCCCCCATCAAACTAAAGTGAGCTGTAAGTTGAGTCTTATAATTAACTAAAAAATCAAATTGAGCCTGCATAGTATCAATATCACAATAGATATAAAGCAATAAAAGATCCCATTTCATTTGCAATTTAACATCATAAATTCATACATGGATGAAGAAGGCATCAGATAAAATGAGTTCCACATCACAATGATCCTCCCAAGCTAAACATAGCCCACCCGAAGTACCTCTAGTATCCACAAAAAAGAAATTACACATCCCACACTTCCTTAACTGTTTCTTGATAAAAGATTCTTTATTCTTGGTTTCCATTAAGAACACCAAGGTGGGGGAATGGAATTTATAAATTCCTTTTAGATTATGGATTGTCAGGGGTTCCCCACACCCTTACAATTCCAACTCAAAACACTCATTTATCTGGTTGGGCCCATTTATGGCTGGCAACCTCCACCAATTCATCATCAGCTTCATTCATACATGCCTTCTTTGATTCTGGTTGAGCTCCCTCATTATTCCTGCTTTGTTTATCTAGCAAAATTGATGCTCCATCGTGAACTTTTTATGCTGGTTCCTGTGTAGTAATAGAGATATCCTCAATTGTTACTACGAAGTGTTGAGCGCAAGCAAGACGCTTTCATTTTGCCTTAGAATTAGCTTTGACTATTGTTTTGGTTGTAAAAGCATCATTGTCAAGGTTTAGGATGGTATGGGCATCATTTCCATCTAGAATATGTTCCAAGTCTGTTGAAGATGTGGCCTTAAACAAGTGCACTGCAAGATGGACCATTGTATCGAATGGAACCCATTCCTCAAACTCAATTCCTCGCTGTGGAATAGAAATTGTAGGCTTTGCAGTAATTGGGTCAGGGATTGGGTTTCCTTGTTGTTGGGTTGGGTTTGTGATATTAGGCAGAGAGGGTAAGGATGTTGGGCTTGTCGTAAAAGTTTGAGATGATAAATGGGATGGCCTTCCTGTATTTTCATTTCTTGGTCTAGGCAAAGAAATTGTATTTTTTAAAAGTCCCAAGGTAGGAGGATTCTCGTTATCTTCTAGTTGGGAGGAGTGAGAATTAGGGTTAAGATTTTTCAAATCAATGAGTGCTCCTTGTTGGAATCGGTGAGTGAGAAAGGGAAATTTCTAAAAAAGATCTTTTATATTAATATTTTCCATATCTTTAGGGAAAGATATTCATTGAGCTTCTATGGCAATTCATTTTCAGGAAATAAATATGCTATTGTGGGTTTAGAAGTTGAGGGTTTGTGGAAATGGAAATTTTCATATTCATGCTGAAAATGGAAATTTTCGGCATTTGGTGGTTCCTTCTCTGTTACTCTCCCATCATCACTTCGCCGAACATGGGAAGAAGGAATTATGGATTTTTCCAGTGGATTGTGAGGTTTTGCGGTTTGGTTGGTGCTTGTTTTACATATTGGTGTTTCAACCTGGATGTAAAGGGGACAATCAGGTCTTATGGCTGGTGGCTCAAGCAGGAGACAAGAGTTTTTGGTCGTATTGGCTTGCTGTCGTTGAATTTCATGTGGTAGGCCTTGCCTGTGGCCAAAGGAGTTACCAGGGGTGGATGATGTCCCTCTACTGCTCCAACGCACTTGTTGTGGAGCTGACAACGTTTCTTGGCTCAGTTTCTTCTTCGAATTGTGAAACAGAGGCACTTTTAGCCAAGGCCCAAACATTGATTTTGTTGTTCCCGATTGTTCTTGCTCTGCACCAACTTCTATGTTCTTATTCTGCACCAGCTTCTATGTTCTTGTTTTGCACCAGCTTTCATGTTCTTGCAGTCCCTTCCAATATGACCAATCAGTCTGCAGCTGTAGCATACATCAGGCAATTTCTCATATTTCAGCTGTATCGAATCTATTGTATCATCCATTTTGCTGTTATAAAACCCTGGTTTGATGGGCAGGTTTAGCGGTATTTCTGCTCTGATTCTCAAAAGCATACTGTAACCTATTGCTCTATCTCGAGTTAAATCCACTTCAAGATATTTGCAAAACAAATCATTTTCGCATTTTATGGGTTCATTTGATTGGGAGACAGCCCATGGGCTTGAATCCAAATCGGGGTAGTGTTGAAGCTGAGTTAATTAAAAGGAACATCAGGAGGCCAGTCCTGTATAGCTAACAATTGATTATGCACACACCAAGGCCTATTACGAAGAACTTGCTGGGCAACCACCTCATGGTGAGAAAAATGTTGGGTTTTTTAGGACTGATTTGAAAGTACTGCTTTCAGGGTAGACACACTGAATGTTCTTTACGAGCAGAGTTTGGCCACCAACATTCTTTTGTGCAGGTTTGTATTGATTGGTCAGAGGATGTGAGTTGCAGAACTCTGTCATTGCAGTTAAGGTTGATGGCTTTGTCAATAAGATCAAAAATATTTGCTTCATAGTCAGACATGATGGAGGTTGTTAGTAGGAGTAATAGTGAGCCGAATGAGTAAATGGGAGAGGGAAGGGAACAAAAGTTAAGTCAGTGATGGTGGGGGTATTGGTGGTTAAATAGGCCCTACAATCTTTAGGAACTAGCTTCAGAGAAAAAGGGTGGGAACCCCAGCGCGGATATGCGTGAAAGTCGATTGAATAAAAAAAAAAAAATCAAATGATTCTATTTAATACTCACAATCAAATGATTCTGTTTAATACTCACCATCAACATGGAAAAGTTTTCCTACATACACTAATGTTTACACGTGGGCCAATTATAATTAGTGAAAAAAAAAAAGAGCAAATCGAGGCTAACTAACATATCAAATTGAAAAACTCCATAAAGAAACATCAATGTCAGCAGGTTCCGAGTCATCCCAGTTCAAGCTATCATCCCCCACGTAATGCAGTGGCGAAAGTAGAAGCCCTTTTGCCATATCTTCAAGCAACCCCGGCATGTCAAATACAGCTTCTTCATCTACACACGTGACGCTGTCGTGCTTCTGAACGGTACTTGAAACTTCACCGGCATCCTCCACTCCAGGATTTGGTGGTGAATTTTGCATTGTTACTTCACCACCAAATTCTTGAAGCCGAAACATCTCTGCAGCTTGATATGCAGCCTTCCTAATATCCTTGGCCTCCTTGGAAACGGGCATCGGCAACCTCCAAGCTGAGTCTGCAAAGTTAAGGCAAGCAGATTTTCCTCTAAGCGCCAATGCTGCAACGTCATGAGCTCTGGCAGCCATTTCAGGAGTAGGATACGTACCTAGCCATATACGCGACTTTTTATTTAGCTCCCGTAGCTCACAAACCCACCTGTCTTTTTTCCTCTTCCTGACACCTCTGAAAATGGGGTGGCGAGTCTCCTTGAATATTATGCGCCCAGCTCGCTTCTTGGGATAGCTTGTTGCTAGCATCACATCCTCGTCTGAGTGAGCAGGGCGGCTGGGGGCGGAGCTACTGGCGTCTGATAGCGAAGAGGGTTCATTTTTATCCGCAGAAAAAGAGGTTGATCGAAGTGGATAGGGATCATAGAATTGGGTAAACAAGTTTAGTTTCTGTTGACTTGAAGGTGATTGCATTTGAGATTGAGGAGTGGGTCAAGGATTAGTTTTACTAAAGGGAAGTTGGTTGAGTTCGTCTTTTTATAAACAAGATATGGATTTTGGGAGCCAAGTGGACATGGAGACGGAGGAAAGTACAGAAAATGGTTTCAGACTGGGTGAGGACGACTACCGTTCACACTGACACCAGGAAAGCATCCAAGCAAAGAGGCAGCGGGAGGGAGAGTTTGGCATTTTGAGTTGATTGTTTTTCACTTTGAATAGCCACTTGGTGTCCAGCTTTGCTATACGTGGTAGTTATGTGTTTACCACGTGTGATTTGGGGGGTTTCTCAGTGTCCTAGCCTGGTCTCTTGAAGACCAGCAAACACGTCTGTCACTTCATAGGCTGATCTGTCGGCCCCTGACTGGACTTCCTGCTTGCCTTCCAGATTCTTATCTTTCTCTTTCCGGCACCATTCACAATCAGCCCACGCCTGATTTAATATACTTTTAAAAGGATTAATTATTAAAATAATACAACTTAAAAAACTATTTATAAATATAATATGAATGTGAAATTATTTATAAAATAATATTTACTTATAAAAAGTTATTTGAAATAGTAATTTTAAGTGATGCCTTGTTGTATCAAAATGTCACATTGACATTTTCTATAGTAATGTCACATTATTTTAGAAAATATAAAAATTATTTAAAAAAATATTAAGTAATATCACATCATATTAAATAGTATAAAAATTACTCAATAAAATACTATTTAAAATGATATTTTCTTAAATATTTATTCAAGTATATTTAAAATTTAAAAATGTGTGAAATTTAAAAAATTTATTATTTGCCTATTATATTATCTACTTTACAATCTAATTTAATTTTTTATAAATTTATTATTGGCAACGGTCTCTCTACCTATTAATAAAAATGTCAATATCATAAATGAAAATAATATTTTTTATTTTATTATTAACATAAATTGAATTTTTTAATTATTTTAGAAAAAAAATTTAATTAGAATTTATTTTGTTAAGTTTATTAATTTAATAATTATTTATCATATTAAATAAACATGAAAATTGCTATTTCTTAAAATGAAAATTAAAAAATAAAAGGAAAAATTCCAAATAAATTTATTTTATGTAAATTTAGTGATCTTAAATTATATTTTAGTAATAAAAATACTAGTTATATTTAAAAAATACTGGGAAATATTTTTGTAAGAAATCCACTACGTAAAAATTATATAAAAAAAATACTAGGTATATATATATATATATATATATATTAAAAGTCTAAATTTTAACATAACTAAATTTTAGAAAATATTTAGAATTATTCCTTTCATTTTTTAATTTTTATTTTAAGAAATAAAAAATATTTTCAAATTTAATTACGACAATTTTAAATTAATAAATATAACACAACAAAGTTTTAATTAAAAAATTTTCTTAAATAATTAAAAAATCAATTTATATTAATAATAAAATAAAAATTATTATTTTCATTTATATTACTGACATTTTTATTAATAGCAAGAGAAGTGATTGCTATAGTAAATTTATTAAAAAAAATTAAATTAAATTATAAAGTAGATAATATAGAATTCTAAGTAAATTGGGATAAATATTTTAGAAAAATATCATTTTAAATAGTATTTTTTGAATAATTTATATATTATTTAATGTGATGTGATATCGTTTCAGAAAATATTATTTTCAATAGCGTTTTCTTAATTAATTTTTATATTTTAATGTGATATAACACTGCTTCATAAAATTCTATTTTAAATAGTCTTTTTTTTATATTTTAACGTGATGTGATATCATTTAAAATTTTTTTTTAAATAGTATTTTTTTAAGTAAATATTATTTTGATAAATAGTTTTAGAATCAAACTATATTTATAAATTTTTTTTCTAAATTACATTATGTTAAAAATTAATCCCCTTTAAAACCACTCAAAATTTAATTTAAAACCAATCATATATATTCTTTTAGATTTTTTATAATAAAACTTATTTAACTTTTTAAAAATATAGTATTTTTTTTCTCTAACTTCAATATTAAAATGGAAATATAGTATTTATAATTATCTTTCTATTGCATAGAAAAATATTTTAATAATTAAATATTATGAAGGTTTATTTTGCACGTGATAAACATGAATCACGCTAGAATGGAATCGGAAAGGAATTGCGGCCTTGAATGTGGGCTGGGCTGTAATTGTAACATATTTATGCTCAAAGCCCCAGTTTCTGAGTAATGAAAGCCAGGCTCTAGAAGGCCCCAATCAAGTATGTTGTTTTGGCCCTCCATCCCATGAGATTAAAACTTTATTTTCTTTTTCTCCCACCATATTAAATACACATATATATAAGAAATAATAAAAAATTATAATTGAGTTGCAATAAAAATATGAAAATCTATTTTGCATTAACCTATATAATTAAGCATACTTTCTAGATTGGAAGGGAAAGTGCATCTAAATTCATACTTCATCCAAATTAAAAGCCAATAACTATTTAGTCCATAATATTATGTTAAAATATCACTAATTAAGGGTTATTCTAGGAGCTTATTGTAGAGCTTTTGCATCATTCACCTACAAGTTAATGGGATTCGAATTTGAGTTCGAGATGGGTGTATTAAGAATTGAATCTTCAACTCCAGAGTCCCTTTTTCATGGGCGATCATTAAATCATTGATTTAATATATTACACTCGTTTTCACTTTTGTTAGTAGAGAAATTAAGAGATTAATTATTACTATAATAGTAAAATTCGAAGCAAATTTTAAATCCAACTTTTATATATTGAGAATACATAGGGTGATGCGGTCCATTAGTAATCTCTATCAGCCAGACTGTAATAGATGAAGTAGCTGGAAATATACAAATACGAATACTGATCAATAGCCGCCCAGCCGCAAACTATGACCATTTGACAAAGCCATTTGCAGTGCCGCAATCTGCATAGTATCATCCATACATCTCCCTTGGTATCATTATTTTTTATTATTTTGGATTTTTTTTTTTAAATGCGAGATAGGACAATAATGTGTTTAATATGATTATGATTGATGCCAAAATTAAAATAACACTCCTATATCGAAGAAAAAGAAAAAAAAAACTCATGCAATACCTAATTCCAACAACTACTTGGGATTTATAATTAACCAATCTTTATGTTATTTCTGGCATGCCATCATACATGTAGATGATTTTCCATCATTAAATATAGATGATTTTCCAGAAATAGATTTTATTTCTATCAAAGTTTTCAATATATTGTTAAAGAAAATATGCCTTTAGAGGTAACTTGGAAATTTTAGATATGTCATTGTATGTTCATAGAGCTGAGTAGCCCTAATTAACTGAGTCATTGCATATTTCAAAATGCAAAATTACATGGGGAAATTAGCATTTAGCAATGATGAAAACAGAAATTCACATTTCATGCCTTAGTTCTAGTCTTGGGGACCAAGAAAGTGGAATAATTAAAGTTAAAAGTTTAACTCCAATGAAATGATAGTATGTAAATAATAATAACAATAGAAGAAAAGAACACATGAGGATAATCATCAAATAAGGGAGGGAGAAGAAATAATAATAATAATAATAATAATAATAATAATAATAATAATAATAATAATAATAATAATAATAATAATAATAAATCATCGAAATGGAGGAACCTGCAAGTTCTCAAGAAATTTTTACAAAAAAGAAAATGCTAAATCCTTTAAAAGGAAAAGATAAATTCAAATTTATCAACAAAATTTGATTAAAAATAAATATAAATTTATTTCATAATAATATAAATATGAAGATTATTAAACGAAATATGAAAAAAATATATATATATAAAGAGAAGGGATAACCACGTAAAAAATATTCACCAAGGTAATGTCAAAAAGAAAGAACTTACAAGTAAAAGAAGGAGAGAGAGGAGGGAGAAACCAATTAAAATTTAAGTTAGGAATTAACTCCAATGTGTGATGATACACAAATAAAGAATCATCATGTAACTAACAAACCAAAAGAATATAATCAATGGGGAGACACATCTTTGGGGGACCAATTGCTGCTGAGTTCAAGAAACCCCCCCTATTAATTGTTTCGGGAGGGGGCGCTGTCAGAAGAAGACTGGGAGAACAAGACCGAGAACAGGATGATCAATCGAAGAAAGCTTTTCTTCAAACAAGCAATACCGATGAAAAGAAGAAATGGCAATATATATATATATATATGATTTGTGTGAACCACATTGGATGCTTGTCGTACCCGCCTCTTCAAAGATGATTTGAGAAACCCACATTCACCCAGCCGTACGGATCAACAAAGGACAACGATAAATCCCAATTATGTATTATTTTTTATCTTCAGAGAGCCTTTTTTTTTTTTTTTTTAACCTTCTCAAAATATATAGTGCTGGTGGTTGTGTGTGTTTCCACATTACCCGAAGAGGGAAAGTGGATTGATTAATGTTAAAATAATATCTCTTTTCCTATAGTAACCATCCCTTCATCAGTCATCTTTTGAATATATATATATATAAAAGATGCCAAAAGATATGGTTTCTGCCTATAAGTTGTGTATGTAGTTCCTTTATACCATGCAGTCTTTGTTTAACTTACAGTTTACAATACTTTTCAGAAGGGAAAAGGGCAAAAAAGAAGCAATAGTTCAGTCCAAGAAAGTACTATTGATAATTAATTTCATATTATAAACATATATATGTAAAATATTATAAGACTCCCAATAGACAAATAATTAATTAAATAATTAATGCACCGGATATTCATAATTTCCAAATTTACTCATAATTATTTTTCACTGTACCTCATGAAATAACTTTATCATCATTTCTTTGTTTGTTTTCTTCTTTTTTTTTTTGAATTAATTTTTAATCTTTCTTTAAAAAGTTTTCATGTTTTAGTAGCGTAAGCTATTTCTTTTCCTAAGTAATGGACCTGCACATGGCTATAATTATCATGAATTTTTCTTTTATTTTTTACTTAAAATTACTGTCCATGTTTATATGCTTAAACTTGATATATTGAATATTTATTCAAATAAAATCAATACTTTAAAATTTAATTATTTGTGAGCTTTATTTTAATTGTTATATATTAATTATAAATAATATGCAGATGTGAAAAACTGAAAATTACAAGAGAAAAATATATTTGAAATAATAAACTTTTATTAATAAAAATCTGTATGATATATTCCATAGAATTTTTTTTTTAAAAAAAAATTTAATCAGCATTGTCAAAGGGGGAAAAATAAAGGAACTGTTCACCGGTAATGTCACCCATTTATTTTCTTTAACTGATTTTCTTTTTATTTTTGTTGTGATACCAAAATAAAAATAAAAATAAAACATTTTCTTTATGATCTTATAGTTGCTTACAAAAAAATATATATCTTATAGGATAATATATTTTCCTTATTATCAATGTTTTTGCTTAGGTCCTATTTGATAATATTAATTATTTTAATAGCTATTATTTATCTTACTAGCTATTAATTATTAGATATTAATTATTAGTGTTTAATTGTTTATATAGAAATTTAAAGCAAAAGTGTTTAGTAAAAATAGTAGTATTATTTTGTTGACTTAATTAAAACATTAATATAAAAATAATGTAAATAAGAAAGGTAATATTTTAATTATAGTCAAAATATCAAACGATATTTTAAAAGCTATTATCGAATAAGGTTTTAATAATAATAGACACTAAAAAACATTAACCATGTATTATCAACATTAATAATATATTTTAATAAAAAATAATAAATATCTAAATTCCATAAGAAGTCTAATCTAATTAGGAAACTCAAATTATAAATTTAAAAGTTATGGAAATTCTAAATAAAAATTAGGAATTTAATAATTATAAGGAAATTAATACAAATATATAAAAGATTTTTAATTAATTAGATAATATATAAGAGTACATATAATTTCTTCAATAATTTTTATATATATTATAAATAAGTTATAAAAATTATTATAGGTTAAACATGATTGATATTAAGCTGCCTTTTTTAAGTAGTCGACTAAAACGTATTAAAAATATCTATCTTTTGCTTTCCATCCAACGACTAAATGGATGCAACTTGATAATTGCTGTTACATTGCATTAGATGGGTCTATATTAATATAGGCACATTTTTGGTTTGTGGGTATGAGAGAAGGAGAGAGAAAGACGCACCAACAACCAAGGAAAGTGAAGGAAGGAAAGGATTGTCGGCCATGGAAATATTTTGAGCAGAAAGCCATAGTCAAACATTTTGCTCATTGGCTGCCTTCCATTTAATTAATTATTTTATGTATCTCTCACAACGTACCCTTTTCTCTTTTCGATTTCCTTCATGAATATATATTTTGAAAAAGCTAACCAACAAGACTTATCTACTGCTAGCTTTACTTTTCTCAACTTGTGAAGCCACCCCTTTGTATTTGCTTGGCCGACTCTAAACACGCTTTTAATTCATCCTTTTTCTAATTAATTTATTCATTATAATTAGGTTCGAATCTTCACTTCTCCAATTATTTTAATATATATATATTTGAAATTAATCAATAATTTAAATAAATTAAACATAAACAAAATCAAGAATGAAAAAAAAAAGATAATATTGTTAAAGAAAAGGAGAACTGTTGATTGATCAATGAGACACCTTTAACTATTATGGTTTGAGAATTATATGTAGATTAGTTAGATGCAGAGAATGGGTGCATATTCTAAGATTTTGAAGGGATCTTCTTTGCACGATCATTCATAGAGGAGTCAACATTTCACAGTTGCTCCCAAAATGGATTGAGGGGTATATTTGAAGAGGGTCCACCAGATATGAGTAGAGATGTTTGTCCCCTTCAATTGCAGGGAAAGTCCATGTGGGCCCTCATGTTAGAGCACTCAAAATCTCTTCTCATGTGTTAATTAAAGTTGGATTGGTTTGAATTCCAATTCCTGTAATTAATAAATGTGTCCAAAATTCTAAGTTTTTATTCCATGATTTTAATCATTAATCATGATAAAATTTATATTTAAAAATTATTAATGAAATCGATATTTATAACATAATTTTGTAATTACTGTACTATTAATATTTGATTAATATAATTCTATATTTATATTGGTCAATTGTAAAATTTATAATTTATTTTATTATTTTTCAAATAAAATATATAAAGAAAGTTATAATTTAATTGATAAAAATCCCATTAGATAAGTTATTTTTAGAATTTCTTTAATGGCAGAATGTTTTCTACTTTGATTAACAAAATAATATTTATTTTATTTTATTTTGCTTACTCGAAATCCATTCTTTTGACACTAATGATTTGTTATGTTTCTTTCTTTCTTTGTTTCAAAGGGAAATTACTTTGTTTCAATCTTTCATCAAATAGATGTTGACACTCTCTTGATACAAGAGGACCCACAGTTTTGACTGACAATATTAATATTGAAACTCCAAAAGCATGTAAATTTTATGTATTCCCTTGTGACACACATCATTAAACTTAACAAAAACACCTTCCTTATATCCACTTTTGCTTAATTTTATTTAGTAGAAGATGTTTGAAACTTCTTACAACTTTTTATTTATTAATTTTTAAAAAATGTTATCTTTTTTTCACCGGATGAATGATACTAGATCCAGTTACTATGAATTCAAAATATAATTACGTTGAACTCATATATTTAATAGATAAATTCTACTATACATCTTGTGTCATAGGGGTCTAGACAAGAAAAAACTCTACAATATTTGTTTATGAAATATTTATAAATAAATTTTCATATTCAGTATCTTATGAATTAGTAATTATAGATTTTGTTTTAAAATTGTAATCATATTAGTTTACAATATTTTCAAATTGACACAAACTTTTGAGTTTGCCTATCACTAAACAAAAAATTGCTGTTCTTCAAGAGCTTCAATTGAGGACACATGGCAGAAAGCGTAATCGATGGCTTGCATGTGGTCCATTCTCATTTCTCATAATACAGAAAACAAGGAAAATGGAAAAAGAGTAAACAAGAAATGGGGAGAAAATTATCGCATCATCTCAAAGAAAAACAGGCTAAAATATAATACTACAGAAGCAAGACTATATTGTACATGCCATAGATCACCACAATTAACAGGAAATGCAAGCCCTAAAGTCTCTCTCTATGAACAATCAGATTTAAAAACTCTGCGTGTTGGGAATCACTGTTCAATAAATCTTTTTTGATCGTGTCTTGCACTTCCCCTTGAACTCTTCTTTTATTTTCGCAGTTTTGTACTCGATCAATGACAGGCCCATGGTGCAAGGAAAAAGGTCAATAAATACAGCCATGTCCTTCTCTATGTTGTTATATCCATCAGAATCATGTTATTTATCGATATCCATTCATGGAATTTAAAGATTAAGGAGATAGCATTATATAAATCTAATATATATTAAAAATAGCTCCACAGACTCTCTCCATCGGAAGTTCCCGGAGAATCATCGGAAGAGGTTATTCTTGGCGGCGAAAGCAGCATTCCTTCAGCCATGTCTACCAGCAAATTTGGCATACCAAACAGTGCTTCCTCATCAACAAATTGTTCACCTGCTGTGAAATTGGCATTAAGGGTATCATCATCTCTAGGCAGCTGGGCTAATGCTTGATTCATTTCAGCCTTTTTAAATGCAGCAGCAGCAGCTGCTGCATTACGTATATCAGTGGAAGATGATGAAGCAGGAACAGGATAGGACCCAACAGAACCAGGGAAATTTAAAACAGCATCTCCACCTTTTAGGGCTAAAGCCGCAACATCGTAGGCAGCAGCTGCCATCTCTGGGGTTGGGTAGGTGCCAAGCCAAATACGAGTGGTTTTGCGAGGCTCCCGGATTTCAGACACCCATTTGCCGCTCCGGCTGCGTATTCCCCGATATACGGGGTGCCTTTTGGATGCAGCAGAAGTGGTGGCCATGGCCACGGTGTTAGGGTTGGAGGGTTGAGGTTTTGGGGAAGGGGTTTCACATGGGGTTGTAGGGATAGAGTGTGACAGTAAAGGGTCAAGTGGTTGCGGTGTAGGGAGAGAACTAGGGTCAAAAGGTGATGGTAATGGTGGCTGAGCTGAGTTTATTTGGGGCACATAGAAGGGCATGTTTGGGTCAGCCATATATAATAGGGGGAGAGGTACTGAGTAGGGTTGTGAAAGAAAAAGACCCAAGACTAAAAGAAGATGTTGAGAAAGATTAAGGTAGGTAAGGACACAAGGCAACATATATACAAGTGTGATTTTGTGTCTGAAAAAGATGAATGCGTGGGGATTTCGCGGGGAAGTCGACTCAAAATCCTTGCTATAATTAGTTGTTATTATTAGGGTTTTGGAGTTTCCCATTAACGTTTTGTTTTGACTGGAAACTGGAAAATGATACCTCTTTTTCCTTTTGATACATTACATATAGTGGACGCACACGTTGATGGAGGCTCAATCTCGCTAGCTAGCACTTAGCTGGTATCTATCTACCCCTATTTCCCTCGTGCTTCTGTACTGCCAAATTAGCCGATCTTTCTCAGCGCTTCACTTTTTACATTTTATTTTATTTTTTCTTTTTTGTTATTTGTAATATATTGGTATATATTTGAGTTTAAATTTTACCCAATTAAAGAGATAAATCAATTAATGAAATATGCCATATATGAAAATTTATCATCTGACCATATAGCAAACTAATCTAATATTCTTATTATTACTTGCCATTTTAGAGTCTACTCTTAATTTCTAACGAAAGTTGACAAATATCTGTGTAAGCAACCCATTTTGAAATTTGTAAAGGGTTTTACATTCAAACTTCTGCCATTCCAGTGATCAACTTTCAAAATATATAAAGAAAAACTCTTGGGTGTGAAAAGGGGGAATTATCATCATTTTATAATTCATTTAAATTTTGATTAAAAAAAAATCAATTGTCCTTGTTTGGAATTTAATAAAAGCCAATACCAGTTGAAAATTTTATAAGTTAGAAAAAAATTTAATTTAATTAGGATGACTCTGTACTTGCAATTTAATGAATTCATGATGTGGTGGTGATCATTCAAATCTCTGCTTTCCCGTCCCTTGACCTATAAGCAATTTCAAGGACTTGGAGAGATTTGGGTCAATTCATAGCTCTCCCCACCTCCCCTTTTTGTAGCTACTATACTCTTGAACCTGAATATAACCATTGCAAATAAGAGACCTCACTTCATTTTTCATGATGAAATAATTGACGTGACAAGTGAGACATGTCTTAGTAGGTCATGCTCAAACTTTCGTACCATCCCTTGTTTAGCTGTGGACATGAAAATAAAAATGGAATAAAGTAGTGATGTTTCACAAATTAAAGACATGCATTTTTCATCATCAGATCATTCTGATATCATTGGGGAATGGATTTATGGATGTCCTTATGTTGATTGTCCATTGGGCATGGGCATATGATTTTATAAATATAGTGATTGAAATTCAATGAAATCCTTTTTCTTTTTTTTTTTAATAAAGAGATCGAAGGAGTGGAGCCTGAACTTAGGTCTGATAAGTAATTAATATATCTTTAGCTATTAAATTAAGAAAGTATTTGACTTAACTTATAAAAATTAGCTTATAAACACCTAATACTTATTAGTTAATTTGAGCCTATAAACATTTAAAATTTTAAACAGTTACATATTTGATTAAATTGATTATAAGTAACTGATAAATAATTAATGTGTTTAGTTAAAAATAGTTATAAGTACATTTATTATTAAAATGACTAAAAAAAGATATTAAATTAGATTTAAGATTAAATTTTAAAAATGAAATAAGGATAGTATAGTAAAATACTTGATCAAAAAAGTTTATAAGCAACAAAATAAGAAGTTGAATTCTTAACCTATTTTTTTATTTTGATTATAAGCTCAACTCACAAGTTTAAAATTTATTATAAATAAATAAATTAATTAACCTATTTTTAAAACTTATAAACTAATTTAATTAACTTATAAGTTAAAATAAACACTCTTTAAAATAGATTAGGTAAATGAAACTTTCTTTCTTTCTAATTAATTTTCGTTTTCCTTTGTATTATCTCATATGGGATATATTTATTGTTAGACATTAACTTTTCATAAGAGATAGTGGCATATAATCTCACATGTTCTTGTGTGGCAAAGAAGAATAATATGTTTATTATATCGTAGATTCTTTTGGGTTCCATGCTAATGTTTTCATTTTTCTAAAATAAAAAGTGCAAGAATGCCAAGAGCAATAGCAAGCAAAAGCAAAGATATGCTTCTCTAGTAGAGTCTTGTTAATGTTTTTATTCTAGTAAATTTATTGTGGACTATAAAAGTGTATAAATTATAAAAAAATAAAATAAATATATAAAATATTAATATTTACGTGATTTATCTTTTATATTTACTATTTAACAACTTTATATATCATAAAATGTGTCTTCAATTACATGGACTAGAGCCTCTTATCATTGAATAAAAATTTTTTACTATTTAATTTCAAAGGACAAAGCAACTCCTCAATAATTGACAAAATACCTCTTTATATATAATGAACAATAACCTCAATTATTGAGTTAAAATCTAAATAATTTTTCTATTGTTCTCTTATTTATAATATTAATTTTCTTAATTAACTAAAAATTCTAATCAATTTAAAAATAATATTAAAATAAAAATTTTACTTTATATAACACTCTAATTAGAAAAAAGGTCTCTATCCAAATCCCCCTCAAAAATCTAATAAAACCTGAAACCTCTTGTTTTGTTAGGTTAAGGGATATAAAACCCTTGGACTATATTAGGCCGACAAAGACAGGTGGAAGGCCATGAACCAGCCATTAAGGAAAAAATCCCTTTCTCTGAGTCACATGTTTCATCTGTTTAATCTGGAGTTGAGCCCATTATATTCACTGAGAATCCTGAAACCGACTGCCCGATTGGCCTTTTGGGACATTTCATGCCATACGTGATCTTTCACTTTCATGTTTCGATTTGAGGTTTTTCTGAACTTTTCTATGTATCTAACACTTTTTTCCCAACACCATCATTTCACTGTGTTTCGTTGCCAGGACTGCTTGCTTGTGAGAAGTTTATTTAGATTCAAGGTTGAATCCTTCTCTGGATTAATTTAATTTTAAAATATAGTTATTTATATTCTATGAATAAACAATTCAATTTAGTTTTTTTAATAAAATCTGCAGACATTTTCTTTTAGAAAAAAATCCGACAGTTTATAAATTTTTTAATAAATAAAAATTTAACATTCATAGCCAAAATTTAGATAAATAAATAAATAAATCTTTGAGATATCTGAGAAGATCAAGAAACCAAAGAATCCACTAATACCATATGTAGTAGCACGCAGGAGGTAGTCAGGTAGATACTCGAGTGATGGGCACAGAGATGCAGCTGGAGACATATCCGAGAAGACTGCTGGGGGCCAAAAGGCTTATCTTTGTTCTCCTTCCATTGTTTCAAGAACCCAATCAAGAAGCTTGCTCCTTCCTTATTATTGGCTTCTGTGCATGTGTGATCAACCATCAAACAATTGCTCCTGCTGTTATAGAAAGAAAGAAGCTGCGCTTGTCCTGCACAAGAAAATGTCGAATGTTTCCCCAAATTAAAAATCCCATTACATTATAAGACTTCATGGTCATTCCTCGTTGCTCTCTCCCTCTCCCCGAAAGTGACCCACTTTGGTTCAAGAACAAATTAAAATTATGACGAAATAAACTCTTATTATCTAAAAATGAATTTTTTTCATAAATATTAAATTAAATTGAATCCAGAACATTGTAATTTAAATAGAAAATTAATTTTAGCCTGGATTATGGAACATTCCTAATATATATGGTTATGATACATTAGAAATTTCCAAAGGAAAAGAATTCATTAGAATTTAATTTCATAAATTCCCGCATTCAAATAGGTATCTAATTTGACCAATAAGACTGCTGGTGCTTGTAGAGAACAAAATGATAAATAATTCTTAGTTTATGCATTCAAACATCATCTCAGACTTGGTTAATGTCATGATAAGAATAGAACACTCGCTATAATTTACTATAAAGTTTAATTTACAAGTTAACATAATTAAACCAATTGATTTACATAAATTTGAACTTAAAATTTTAGATGAAAATTTAAAAAAAAAAAAAAGAAAAGAAAAGAGAGAGTACTTGATGAGAACCCAAGAGCCAGTTTGTTGCTAGTTTTAGTCTGAGGTAGGCGCAGCAGCTGAGCTGTCCAGGAGGGAAGCTCTGCAAAGAGGACAAGCGGCCCAAGAGTGAAGCCACGTATCAACACATTCGCCATTGAAATAATGGAGGCACTGAGGCAATACCTTAAGTTTATCACCATTTTCATATGCAGCAAGACATAGACTGCACTCAGTTTCCACTACAGCACCACCAGTCTGCAATCGTGGATGAATCATAGAATATGGTTGGTAATGCTTGGATGCTGGTGGGTTGGAGGCCTTGAGGCTGAGGAGGAGATGTGCTTGTGGATAGTGTATTGGAGGGCAAGTGGCGGTGTAGGAACCGGTGGTAGATCCATTCGGTGAAGAAGAAGAAGAGGGCGAGGAGGAAGCCTGCAGCGATGACGATAATTATATAAAGGTTAAGGCTGCTATTGATTGTAAAATTCTTTTCATTTAAGCCGCGGGATTCCCATTGGAAATTTTGTGGTTTTGTTGACATTTAGGTATGAAAGGAGCTGAGTTTATAGTGGTTGAGATGAGAGAGGGTTCTTTTTTCTTATTACTATTTGCGTCCAAGAAAGACACAAAGCAAGCTTATTATGAACCAGTATATTCTCTACAGATGCTTCAAAAATTTCTACATTGTAACGCTGAATGAGGAAAAAATTATGCAGAGCTTGCGTTTTTATATGCACGTCAAGCGAAGCAAGCAAATTACTGTTTAAGGTGCAAAGATTGTGCAAAGCTAAAACTGTAAAACTGTAGCGTTGTGACTGAATGCATGAACCAGAATTCACAATAGCTGCACTCTCAAAATTAGACATCAGCTATGCTGCAATTCACCGAACTGCAGTTAATAAGCTACTCATCGCACACAATGGAATTATAAGCAAAACAGTCCCAGAGGGATTTTTTCCAAGCCTCTTGTGATTGCCCTCCACACCTTATAGAGACTGGGGTAATCAGAATCATCTCTTTGACAGCACATTCGAATTAAAGATGTTGACATCTATGACAATTAATTGAGTTGTGCATCATGCTGCCCTGTCCAAGCACACACACACATTCATGTAGGTTGCAATCCAAAACAGAACTTTTCTACCCACAAGTAAGACCTCCTTTTTTTCTATCTTTATACATAATATTGCCCAGCAAATATTACCTTTAGCACAGAATTACATCTTGATGTTTTGTTTCCCTTGTCAAAGGGATTGCCTGACTGAAGCAACATAAGAACACAAGAAATAAGTCCAAACTTCATTTTTTTTTTCCTTATCCGTGTCAGAGCAACTGGGACTTGGACAAAAGAATGAACAAAGGGAAAAAATTTTGTAACAAAAAAAAAAAAAGGGAGAGATATGAGTTGGGGCAATGAAATGTTTATTGGAGAAAAAGTTTCCTGGATACATGAGTGGGTTTCACAACTGCAATAAAGCCCTCATGGGTTGATACTCTGATAATCTTTCCTTGTTAGAGATCTTCTACTTGATAGGCTGAGAGATGTGTACTGAATGTCTGCATCAATGAACGAAAAAGTTTCCATCAACCAACATTTCTACATATCTAGAATAGCAATTAGCAAAGATATTTTATTCACAACAACAGCACCTTGCAGAAAAGCGCCTTGATGATGACACTGTCTACCAAGCAAGCAAGACAAATTTGCAATAACACCACAAGATTTTTTTTCAACAGACTAGCAATACAAACAGAGAGTATAAACCTCAAACATGCATTATTCAACAAGAAAAATAGATAATGGGTTAGAGATTTCCAAAATAGCCGATTCACAATGAAAAGCACTCTTCTAAATTAGAAAAAAAAAAGGTTGGGGTTGGGGTTGTGGGGGGGGGGGGGGGGGGGGGGTGTGTGGGGGTGGGGGGTGGTGGGGTTGGTGGGGAAGAAGGGAAAGTCAAGATGCTACAAAGTTTGGCCTCTATGTCCTCAGCACAAGTTGATGGTTCACTGTTTCTTGCATCTTGGCTGTACAAATAAGCATTGTGAACTTATTTCTCTTCAAGCTTTCTTATTAACAGCCTTAATGGCTGTTTTAAAATCATTATTTGTAGATTTCTTTGGAAACCTCCAATACCGTCCATCCCCAGGTGAGGCAACAACAACTTCAATTGAACTTTCCCTAGTTCTAGAAATTTTCATTGTGATTCATAATCAACAATTAGACAAATTCCTTGAAAACTTTAGGCCAAGGTTCACTACAATATATATCCATAATTAAATATAGAAGCCACATAAAATAAGATAGGTGTAGCCTAGGTAATAGAAGAACTTACAAATTAATTACAAGCTGCGAATCAAACCAGCATGGAGAATCTGAGAGAAATAGGGCCAATACGTATCCTCTTCATAGCATTTGCAATCTTTGACGAATCTCGATTGAACAGTGGCATTACGAGACAGACTCTTCAAGCATTGGCGGTAACCGTATGATTAGCACTGGAATCGTGATTCGAGTAGAGAGTCTCTCTTCCTCCGCCACTATTCGCTTCACTAAGAAATTTACATTGCTGCTTGTAGTCAACCCAAATGGTTAAAATCGTTGACAGGAAAGGGAACGTAGACGTGAAGAAAATTTTGTAAAGGGAACGAAGACATAAACATCAAACCACAGGTTTGGTTGCAGAAAGAGAGGAGTGAAGAGTGAAAGCCATCACTCGGATTCTGTTCTCTGAAAACTATGCAAGTTTTAGGATAATATTATTTATATACCTTTGAAAAATGTAATTTCAAAAATTTATTTTCTCAATTTAATTTTATTATAATTAAATACATTACGTTTAATTTTTAATTAATTTATTTAAAAAATATATATTTTCCAACACAGTTATAATAATAATATTAAATAAACTCTTTATATATAAATAATAAAATTCATAAATATTTATAATAAAAAAATTTGAATAAAAAAATCCACTTATCAACTAAATCATATTAATTGGAGAGGATATTGGATAATTTTTTTAAATTATTTTTTCTTTAATTTTTCTACTTGAAAAGCTCTAAAACTTATTTGTGAACTTTTATCTACTATTAAAGTTGAATAGAAACTCATAAAGAAATCTTTAGGATGAAGTCCGTGCAGCTGCTGCTTTAATTTTCATTTATTTATTTATTATTATTGTTATTATTTTTTAAATAAAACAATAATGTCTTAGTAAAAATACCTTTATAACATGTTATCCAATGTTTTAAGAGAGTCTCCAAATTCTTATATCCTATGTTATATTCTGATTATATATTTTTATTAAATTTTTTTATTTAACATTCTTAAATCATATATGGAGTCTACGAGTGAATATTCCAGTCCAACTTCTTTGTCAAAATTTTCCTATTATTAATTTAAAATTAATAAAATATATAATTATAAAAAATAATTAATATTAATAATTATTATTTAAAAATATAATTTTTTTAATTACAATATTTGTATAACTATTGAAATTTTGACCCTTTAACATTTAATCCTACGCTCGCCATTCTAAATGAAATTCCAATCTTTATTAAAAAAACAAAAAAAAAAGGAGGTGCGATTAGGTGATTAAATAAAGAGATTCTGAGTTAAAATTATGGACTCAAATTGACTCCATATGGGTCTGCTCTTAAGTAAATTGTGCAGATCAAAGCCCAATCAAAGTTTGATACCAATGCCAGAAAATTCCTAGTTTCCTTGTCACTAATCTACTCATTCTTGGCGATGCAATTTAGACTTGTCAACAAAAAATTTCCCTGTCATGGCCCATAACCAGTCCAAATTGATTGCTCAGCTGGCATCCTGCATCCTTTTTTTTTTTTAAACAATTTTGGTACTTACAATTTATTTTATACAATCCAAAAAAAAAAAAAAGACCAAGAGAAATGAGAGCATGAAACTCCACACTTGATGATGATTTTCTTTCCATTCTCTCCATCTGAAAATCTATATATCTTCCTCTATATATATCACTTTCCCTTGCTACTTCTATTACTCTTTATATTTTCGCAAAAGCCTATCAATCAATAATAACAATTAAGCAATAACTTTTGTGTTTATATTTTGCTACTTAAGTTTTTTTTTTTTTTTTTTAAATTCAAAAATAATAATAATGAAAATATTGAATTTTGTAGAACACTTTGTCACTGTATGGCCGAATTGACTGAAACTGGATGCATTCCTTTATCAGGTAGATTCAGTTAACTTCATTCTTTAGGCAGTCGTCTTTCTTTCCATTAATCCCCAAGTCGGTGATGTTATTAAAATTCCACTGATTAAGCTGTTAACAATTTGCAATTGAAATTTCAAAAACCGGCTGAAATGAATATTATAGATAATCAATAACACAGACACTTGTCCTTATTTTCTGTGGTCAAGCCGATATATTTCATTAAATTGTAGACTATTATAAGTTGACTAGACTAAGTAATTACAATGTGCTGGAATATTCAGGTACTGTTTCAACACTAATTCTTGCTTCAAAAGTGGGGGAAGAAATTTCCATTCACGTCCTTTTCTCAATCATCCTCATCATGATATCAAGAATTTATGGTTGTTTTTACTATTAATTGTATTTAAGTGTTCACATTCTATTGGCTTCCTATCTTATTTACGTTTAAATATCAACTTAATAATGCTGATCAACTACTTAACAATGAAAATTTATTCTCCTAGATTTTTCTTCTGCACGTTTTCATGATGGCCTACTTCTGTTTTGGTTGTTTTTAAAATATAAAAAAAAAATAAATAAATTTCGCATATATATGAGAAAAATATATATATAATTATACTTTAAAAAGCAATTAATAATTTTTCATACATATTATGAACATAATCTAATAACAGAACTAATTAAAATAAAAAAAAGGTAAAATTACAATTTACTGTTATGTGATTTAGCGCTAGAGTCTTGAGGTTAAGTTTAGGATAAAAAAGTATTTTAAGTTTTAGCTATGTTAATGAAGAGAAAAAATTATCTACGTGCAATAAAAAGAGTTAAGGTAAATAATAATTTAATCCCTAAAGTTTAATAAAATCTATATATATTAGTTATTGTATTTTTAAAACTCATCTATTTTGTCATGAATATTTAAATAAACCTACATATTAGTCACTCCATCCAATTTTTCTCTAATTTATCACTAATTATATAAAAAATACCAAAATAATATTATAAATATATAATTTTATAATAAAATTGTCCCCATTTTATAATATGTATTTTTAATTATAATATCATTATTTTATTTTATCAATATTTTAAGTATATTATATATTTGAACTATAAGGATTAATATATATATATATATATATATATATATATAGGTTTCATTAAATCTTATGAGATAAATTGTAATTTACTTTAATGACCTTAGGCAATTTTTCCTTTTTCTAATAGAGAGCAATCTTAAGGTATCTTTTTGCCAAAAAGTTAACTTTATAATCTTACTTGAAAAATGTACAAAATCACAAGGTATTTTTTTTATAATTTTCGTGCGAAAACACTTTTATTATTACCAAATAAGAATACGTGACTTTGCGATGGTAAGTTTGCGGTGTTGTGGTTCTTGCAGTAGAAAAAGTGAAAAATTATAAAAGATTACATCATACACGATCTTAGTAAGAAACACTAAAAATATCATAAAAGAGAAAATTACATAAATTCAGATGATAATACTTTAATTTGAGGGAACCGTGTAGTAACAATTAATATACTCGATTAATAGAATTATTTTTTATTCAATGAATATGATCAATTACTGATTAAACAAAAACTATTAACTAGTAGTTTTCTAGCAATTAAGTGTGTTTGACTAGTACAAAAAAAATTCTCTCTACTTTTAAATATTTTTAAAATATAAAAAAATTATACCCATATACGTCTGAAAGCATTCAATCATTTTTTCTTTTAAAAAAAAAAGCGTTTCGTAATTAATGGGTTTAATTTAATATGATAAATTTAAATAATATATAATTGAGTTAGAGGTGTATTCATAATAATAATATATATGATGATTTCGAATTTAAATTTTTGTATTTGTTCATCTAAATAAAATTATTTATAAATTTTTATGCATATTTTTCAGACAGAATGTTATTCCATATTAGTTTGCGATAAGGTATTTAAGTTATACATAAGGTTTGCAAAAATTTTCTCCTCTTGAACTAGTTTTGGCTTCCGATCCACTAAACAGTATTATCTACTTTGGCCCATTAGAGCTTAGTGCTTTGTCATTTGAACTCCTTGTTTGATCCAGATTAAAAGGCTTGTCACTTATATGGACCTTTACTTTTCTCTCTCTTTTCGATGTGGGACCGGTTCAATCCTGTACCCCATTTGGACAAAGTCACTAGCGAGCCCCTTGCTTAAGCCGAGATCCTTCCCCTTTCCATACGAGATGTTACAGGCCCACCAGCTTTTGTCCCCGAACCACACCGTACTGCGAAAGGTCGACTCTGATACCATATATAACGCCTCTTCCGGCCTACTGGATAGTGTTGTCCGCTTTGACTCACTGGACCTCATGGTTTTGTCTCTTAGACCCCTTATTTGAGACCCAAAAGCGCGTTACAGGTTAGAAGGCTTGTCACTTATATGGACCTTCACTTTCCCCTCCCTTTCTTATGTGAGCCTCGGTTCATTCCTGTCCTCCATTTAGACAAGGTCACTATTGAGCCCCTTGCTCAAGCCAAGGTTCTTCCCCTCTCCGCACGGGATGTTATAATTTTGCTTATATGTTGGACCACCCGTAAATATTTTTGCTAACAAAAATAATGTGTTTGAGCTATATATAAGGTTTGAGCAAACCTACTCCTTTAAATTAGCTTAAAGCTATCTAGAGTAGTTAAACAAAACTAGAGAAAACCTATACGAAATTGATGCTTGAGTTCCTTAAAATTGTGCAACGCGTTTACAAGTCACATAGAGCGTAAATGCATTGAACCCACTGTTAATGTTTTGGAATGATCGAAGCTGGTAGCTAATTAGCTCTAGTTTTAATTATTTAATTTCTACTTGTTTTCTCCCTCACGTTGTTGAATTTCTGATAGGGATAGAGTTGACGGACAAGACGATGGAGAAGACAACAAGGATTAGTCACACATGCACCGAGAGAGATTCGCCATTGGCATGCCTCAGCTATAGCTAGCTGGCCACCGTCCAATTGATGTATATATGGTGCTGGGACCATAGTGAAGGAGAGAATATATTAGTATTATATTTATTTAATTATATATAAATGAAAAGCTAATTAATATGGGTTATTTCTTTTTTATGTAATTATATATTAAAAAGGATAAGGTTATTTTCTTTTAAAATTTTCCATCATGGAGCCGACCCAGCACCAAGACAAAAAAATTTTTGGTGTGGGAGGTTAATTAAAACCCTAGCCCCATTATCAACAGCATTTCTAATTTATTAATCTCTTGGGATTTGATAACATTTTAAATACTTTTAGACCTAAACCAACCCATGTTGTTAGCATTTTAAATTTAATTAGTTCATGTTTTGGATTTATCTTTTCTTACTTACAATTACCTGCCCTCCTAAACAGCTACCATAAGGCTACCAATTAGGATTTTTATATAAATTTTGACATTATTATGCAGAAAATTATTATTTACTTTCTATGGATGTGTATCATCACTTGTATTGATATAAGTCTTATTGTTTATAATTTATTATAAAAAAATTCAAATTTTTATAAATGTTGGATATATTATTTTTTAATACACTCAAATATTTTAAAATTTATTCTGTTACCTATCTTAATCATAGTTAGTCATCCACCATGGTAAAAAATAGAATCTATTGAAAGATGTGAAAGGGGGTAAAGTTTTAGATAGGAGTTTGCCATTTATTAAGTTGGTGAAAGTTTTTAATTTTATATATAATATAAAAGAGTTATTAAAGAAGGAGATTAGGTTCATTGTATAAATATAAATTAATATTACACATGTATATAGATTTTTTTTTATTAGTACTTAAAGGATTTATAAATCAAATTTCTTTTAGAACTCCCAAATACCAATGGCATGGAGAATTGTGATTTTGACTTAATGGCATATGTTATTACAATTTAGGTTAAATATTCATTTTTTATATGTAAAATCCCTTATATTAATTATTACAACTATTTTTTTAAATAAAACAAAGTTCATTAAATAATTTTTTTATGTAATAAATTTAACTTTTGATTATAAAACAAATGGTAAAATATATATAGACACAACTATTGTAACGATCGGGCTCCAACTACTAGAGGAATTGTCCGCTTTGGCCATAAGCCTCACGGTTTTGTTCCATAGGTAGAATGGAGAACTTCCCAGGAAGTCACCCATCCTAAGATTTCTCTCAAGCGAGCACGCTTAACCCTGGAGTTCTTCCAACTCTTCAGGCCATTCCACTAAAAGGAACCTCTTGATACGGTGTCCGCAAGTGCACGGGTCACAGTAGTATAGTTTTAAAAATTGATATCGATTCCACAGGGAATTGTGCTTAAATTGGAAATAAAAGTATAAGCAAATTAGAATGACAAAAATTAAAAGATATTAAAAATAAAATCTAAAAATTAAAATTAAGACAAAAATTAAAGATGTAAAATGAAATTTGGAATTAAAATTGGTATTTGAGGAATTAAAACTAGATCAATCAATTAACTAAAATTAATTAAACTAGATTACCCAAAAAAATTAATTTGAAATATCTATTTATGAAATTGAGAGAAATTAAATCTAAATTCAATAAAAATAAAAATAAAGTGATTATAGAAATTGGATTTAAATTGGATTTAAATTTAAATTGCTATTTATGAGGTTTGGAGGATTTATATCTAATTTCAATGAAAAATAAATTGATTCTAGAGATTGGATTTTCAATATTGTTTGCATGTGGTTTTTCCCTAATTTAGCCAAACACATGAGAATTGCAATTTTGAGGGAAATCAATTCTTAAATTTTTGAAACCTTTTTCAAGCATCTCAAAATTGGTTTTCATTAAATCAAACCCTGTTTTCACGGTATTTCAAATCTAACAAAAACCCAATTAATGCTCTAATTGATTTTTGGAAAGTTCCCCTTAATCTTCTTAGCTTATTTCTAACACCAAGAAAATAAAGTTTATTGCAAGATTATCCATCCCCAATATTCACTTTTCAGTCCATCTATTAAGGATTAAAACTTAACTTAATGAGGGCCCATTCATCAAGCAAGGAAATAAGCACACAAGCAATAAATCAAAATATAACAATCTTCATTTAAATGGCTAAATCAGTTCAAAACCACAAAACAAATCAATATTTACAAACCCATCTCTAGAATCTCAATCAACTACTCACAAATCATTGTTTAAAGACAAACCCAAATGAAGAAATGAAGAAATAATGGAAATGTAAGCTAAAAGGGTAGAAAAACCAGAAATTTGCAGCAGGATCTCTGCAGAAAAGTGCGTAAACTTGATCCTTCTTTCTTTGGAAGAAGATCTGAAGATGCTCCTCCCTTTCCCTCTTTCTATCTTTCTAAAAATGCCTCCCTTGCTCTCTTTCTATCTTTCTAAAAATGCCTCCCTTGCTCTCTATGCTCTCTATATCCCAAGAAAGTGATAAAATGGGTCTTTATATAGGCTAAGGGATTGTTCTAGAATGGGTAAAAGGGGGAAGGATCTAGAAAAAGTGAGGTAAAAAGGCTGGAGTAACGGAAATGCCACGTCAAAAAATTTTCCAGTAAAAACGACATAAGCCGAGTCAGTTGTGTCGCGGGTTGTGTCGCTCTCGGCCATTTTTTTTTCTCAACTTCAAAATTTTTTTGCAATTCGATTTTAATCTCCTCCAAATGGCTACTCTGATCAAAATACATCAAATTTCTCCAGATTTAACCTACAAAACAAATAAATTCTAAAAATTAAACTAAGAAATGTGAAAATTGTAAAATTGACTAAATATATACTAATATCTAAAATAATAGCTATGAATAAGGGTAAATTATGTGCAAAAATTACTCCTAAATGATGATATAAAATGCATGCATCAAATTCCCCCATACTCAAACTCTTGCTTGTCCTCAAGCAAAATTTCATTAAAACTCATTTGGAAGGGAATAGAATCAGTCTTTGAAAACACAAAATTCACTAATCCAAACCACCAACTTACCTCTAGCCACCAACATTCCAAATTCCCACCAAAGAAAAGCACAAAGAATGAAGCAAGCACTCTCAACTATTACAGAATAGCTAAGAATTAACCAATCAACCCAAGCAACAAATACCAACCAACTACAAGAGTCAATTGTGCCAAAACAAACCTAAATGAAATAGATAGCCAATGTGTCTCAAATAGATGGTGAGTAATGTATGGAAGATTATATTGCCAAACCCATATGCAAGCATAAAAGATCTAACTCTACTAATGTAACAAGCATTTTTCAAAGAATCATTAGGTCTTTTTAAGGGTTGTAATGGGGTCTAATAGGGTAAAATTGTGGTTAACAAAGAAAGGGAATAAGGTAAACAAAATATGAGAATAATATTAATCATGAAACTCAAAGTGCATCCAATATTTTTTTTTTTTTTTTTTATATCAAGAGGAAAGAAATTCACAATGAATCTCAAGTGCTATCACAATGATTATACAAAGGGACTATTTTTTTATGCTTATTTTATTTTATTTTATTTTGATTTTGTATGTGTCCCTATTTCATGTCACACCCAAAATTACCTTTGGGATATTTTGGTGACCTTTTCAACTTTTGACAATTACTCTAGCACTTTTCAAGATGTTTCAATCCTCCGAGATTTTTTTTTTTTTTTATTATTATTATTTTATTATTATTATTATTATTTTTATATCATTATCATTTTTTTATGCACTTAATTGCTAAAATACTATTCTCATAGATAGGTGGTAGTGTTTAGGTTTAATGGCTAGGTAAATGATTTGGGTTCCAAAGAAATTAGGAGATTAAGGTTCAAGGGGGTTTGCAAGGGTTAAAATGAAATTGAGGTAGGTTAAGGCTAAATGTGAGGTTTAAAATATGAAGGAATGCCTAAATCATATTCTTATCAAATGCAAGTTAAAAATTTCGCTTTGAAAGATCTAAGATGCTTGTTCTAGGAATGGTGAGACGACAATGACCATTTTCTTCCTTAAAGGCTTATCCAGACACTCAAAACTCAAAATAACTAACTAGCACTGCATACCTAAATTGATATATTAATTTTCAGCTATTAAGTAAGAGAAAGAATAATGCTTAAGACTTTGTACCCAGCTGGAACTTTCATTCCACTAACCATCTAAAGGCAAAATTTGGATTGCTTGAATAAGTGGCTTATGGAATTCAAAGACTGGTTTAAAAATTCAAAAATTTTAAATGAGTGAATGATATGCATGAGTGTAAATGTATAGTCAACCTAATTGCAACTAAGTATGCGTAACTAAGTATATGAGGCTATATGCAAGTGTATATACGTAGTAATGAATGTGTCACTATATGCAAATGAAAAAGGAAAAATAATTTTTGCAAAAAATTTACCCTCTCCCCCATACTCAGAATGAACATTGTCCTCAATGTTAGAAGAGTGCATGGAATGGGATAATGTGCAGAAAATGGGTAGATCATATGTGCATAAAGAATTATTACCCTGTTGCATAAGCGATAGCACAACTTGTGTTTAAAGTGACACAATTTGAGATGAGAATTGTTACCTCATTGAAGTGCAACAATTTAATTAGATAAAATTTGGACAATTTCTTGCACTCATTGCAAAAGAAGCGATTGCAATGGAATCCATTAATTAAATCGATTAATCTCAAAAATTTGGAATAGGGAAGTTAAGCTCAAAAATATAGCCATCAAGTGTAAATCCGAAGTAGCACATAAAAGCAAGTGAGCAATGTACTAAAAATATAAAAGAAAAATGTATTTTATGAGGAACTAAAAAAAACTGAATAAGTAAATGGTTCAAGTAAAATAAAAACAACACAAGCAAAATAAGTTCAAAATATGAAGTAATTAAGCAATGAAATTAAAGACATGAAATGTTTTTTTTTTTTTTTTTTTTTTTTTTTATATGCTCATTTGCTTGCAATGCATTGTATCCCATCTGCACAAGGAAATTAGAACAATGTTAAACTCTGAATAAGGAGTATATAAAAAAAAAAACTTAAAACAAATGAAAGAAAAATTGGGAGTTATGCACAAAAATGCTAAGTTTAGGTCTTTAGCTTGACCATACTTACTCAAAATTTCATGGAGAATGAGAAAGATAGCAAGTTGCTATTTTCTCAATTGGCTCACCGGCTAAATAATGCCTCAACCTTTGTCCATTTACCTTGAAATTACCAGATTTTTCACCAAAAATTTCCACAGCACCATGAGGTAAAACTTTCACAATTTTGAATGGACCTGACCACCTTGATTTTAATTTTCCTGGAAAAAATTTTAACCTTGAATTGAATAAGAGAACCAAATCTCCTTCTTTTAAGTCCTTTTTCTTGATATGCTTATCATGCCATTTTTTAGTTCTTTCTTTATAGATCCTAGCATTTTCATAAGCATCAAGTCTCAATTCTTCTAATTCATCAAGTTGCAAAAGTCTTTTATGTCCAAAGACTTGCAAATCAAAATTGATTGCTCTAATGGCCCAATAAGCTTTGTGTTCTAATTCTACGGGCAAATGGCATGATTTCCCAAAAACTAACCTATAAGGTGTAGTTCCTATGGGGTTTTAAATGCTGTTCTATATGCCCAAAGAGTGTCATCTAATTTAAGGGACCAATCTTTTCTGGACTTATTGTGATTTTCTTCAAGATTTGCTTGATTTCTCTATTTGTGATTTCTACTTGGCCATTTGTTTGAGGGTGATATGGTGTGGCAATCCTATGCTTTACCCCATATTTTCTCATTAATTTTTCAAATTGGTGGTTGCAAAAATGGCTACCACCATCACCGATTATGGCACGTGGGGCACCAAACACAGTCAAAACAAATTTTTTCGAAATTTTACCACAACTTTTGCATCATTGGTAGGTGTAGCTATAGCTTCTACCCATTTAGATACATAGTCCACCCCTACCAAGATATATTTATTCCCATATGAAGATGGAAATGGCCCCATGAAATCAATTCCCCACACATCAAATAATTCAACTTCTAATATGGACTGTTGGGGCATCTCATCTCTCTTGGAAATGTTGCCTACCCTTTGGCACCTATCACACTTGCTTACAAAGTCTCTCACATGTTTAAACATTTTATGCCAATAGAAACCTGATGTCAAGACTTTTCAACAGTTTTGAGACACTAAAATGACCACCATATTCGGAGGAATGACAATGGTAAATAACATCATGCATTTCTTCCTCTGGTATACATCTTCTAATTATTCCATCATTGCATCTCCTAAACAAAAGCGGTTCTTCCCAAGAATAAAATTTAACATCATGCAAGAATCTTTTCTTTTGCTGCCAAGATAAATCAGTGGCAAGACACCACAAGACAAGAAATTCACAATATCGAGAAACCATGGAAGTGCGAATTCAACACATACAAGCTCATTCATGAAAAATTCATCAATTGGCACAATTTCATCATCTTTATTTTCGCTTTTATCCTAGAAAGGTGATCAGCCACCACATTCTCAACACCCTTTTTATCTCTTATTTCCAAATCAAATTCTTGAAGTAATAAAATCCATCTAATCAACCTAGATTTAGCTTCTTTATTGCTCATTAAGTACTTTATTGCTTTTTGATCTGTGAAAACAATTAGAATTTAGTTGACGCAATAAGAACGAAATTTCTTGTGTGCAAAGACGACCGCACGGAACTCCTTTTCAGTTGTGGCTTAATTGACTTGGTCTTCATCAAGGGTTTGGCTTGCAAAGTAAATGGCATAAGGTTTTCTATCTTTTATTGGCCAAGGACGGCTCAACAAAGAAACTCACTTGCATCACACATAATTTGAATGGCAAAGTCCAATCGGGGTTGCATGATAGGAGTCATTGTTAATGCCGTCTTTAACCTGCAAAAGCAACCATACTATCTTGATTTAAATAAAATTTAACATCATGTTTCAAAACATTTGTTAAGTGTTTAGCAAGTTTAGAAAAATCCTGAATAAATCGTAGGTAAAACCCAAAGATGTCCAAGGAAACTCCACTCCTTTGTGATGGTTGGAGGGCATTTTTCAATAATTTCTATTTTGGCTCTATCCACTTCAATTCCCTTTTTGAGATTAAATGCCCTAAAACGATTCCCTCTTGGACCATAAAGTGGCATTTCTCCCAATTCAACACCAAATCATTATCGGACATCTCTGCAAGATTTTAGACAAATTAGTCAAGCATGAATCAAAATTAGTTCCATATCTTTGAAAAGTCATCCATGAAGACCTCCATAATTTCTTCAATAAAATCAGAAAAAATAGCCATCATGCACCTTTGAAATGTGCCAGGCGCATTACACAATCCGAATGGCATCTTTCGATATGCAAAGGTGCCATAGGGACATGTAAAGGTAGTTTTTCTTGGTCATCGGGATGTATTGGAATTTGAAAGAAACCAGAATATCCATCTAAGTAACAAAAGAATGAATGCTTGGCTAATCTCTCTAACATTTGATCCATAAAAGGAAGAGGAAAATGGTCTTTTCTTGTGACATTGTTCAACTTCCTATAGTCTATGCACATTCTCCAACTGTACTTGATTCTAGTGGGTATCAATTCATTATTTTCATTTTTAACAACTGTCACCCCACCTTTCTTTGGTACAACATGCACAGGACTAACCCACTCCTTTATCGTAAATAGGGTAAATAATTCCAGACTAGTAATTTTAGGATTTCCTTTTTCACAACATCCTTCATTGTAGGATTCAATCTTCTTTGATGTTCAATGGAAGGTTTACTATTTGGCTCAAGGAAAATCCTATGCATACAAACGTTGGACTAATTCCTTTATATCATCAATTGCATAACCCAAAACTCTTCTATATTCTCTCAATACTCTCAACAATTTGTCATTCTCAATATTAGTCAAACATGCATTAATTATAACAGATATGTTTCATTGGGTCCAAGAAAAGCATACCTGAGGTTGGAAGGAAGAGGTTTAAGATCTACCTTTGGGGCATCCTCTACCTTTAATGATGGTGGTTTGATCTCCAAATTTTGCACTCCTTCAAGTTGAAAAATTGTGGCTTCAGGATGTGGTGGAGAGCTTTCCAAGTATTGCGCAAAAATAGCCATGTTATCATCATCAATGCTCCCACCATGGACTAAGCAATTTTCAAGTGGGTCTTGTGGATAGCTTTTTCTGAAATGCTCTTGAACAATCTCATCAATAATGTCTACCCGCAAACAAGACTCAACTTCTTCATGTTTTCTTTTCATGGCTGGATTGATGTTGAATATCATTTGATCATCTCCCACTCTAAGTGTCAATTGCTCACCCTTTACATCAATTAATGCACCAGCTGTTGCCAAAAAGGGTCTTCCCAATAAGATAGGAACTTTTGTGTCTTCTTCCATATCCAAAATGACAAAGTCCACCGGAATGTAAAATTTTCCAACCTTGATAGGCACATTTTCAAGAATGCCTTCCGGATACTTAATTGAACGGTCAGCCAATGAGAGATACATGTTTGTGGGCTTCAACTCTCCCATATTCAATTTTTCATATATTGAAAGAGGCATTAGGCTGACACTAGCTCCAAGGTCACATAAGGCATTTGCCACACGATTATCACCAATATGACAAGGAATGGAAAACACACCGGATCTTTGAGTTTGGGAGGTAACTTACGGATTATAGCACTGCATTGCTCTCCCAAATTGATGGTGTCATAATCTTCTAGCCTTCTCTTGTTGGAAAGAATCTCCTTCAAAAACTTGGCATAACTCGGCATTTGGGATAGTGCCTCAGTGAATGGCACATTGATATACAATTTTTTTAGCACTTCAAGGAACTTGCCAAATTGCTTGTCTAGTTTGTGCTTGATGAATCTTTGAGGGTAGGGAAGGGTGGGTTTGTAAGGTTCAGGTGGGATGTATGGTTTCTCTCCCTCATCTTGCTCACTTTTGCTTTCTTCTTCTTTTTCATTTTTCTTGCTCTCAACTGAATTTTCTTCTTTTGTGCTTTCTTTTTCTTCTCTCTTGTTTTCACTCTCTTGACCTACTTTCTTACCACTTCTCAAGGTCACCAACTTACATTGTTCATGAGGGTTTTGTGGTTGGCTAGGTAGTTTCCCATAGGAATTGCTTCCTGATGAGCTTGCTTGTTGCGCCAATTGAGTCTCCAACATGCGGTTGTGGACTTGTAATTGATCCATGGTTTGTCTCATGTGTTGCATTTCTTCCTCCAATTTGCTATTCATCTTGCTTTGTTCAGCAAAAAATTTCTCCATCATGTTCTCCAAGGATGGCTTCGGTTCATGGGATGGAAGGGATTGTTGTGCTCTTGCTTGATATCCAGGTGGTGGCTGCCTTGTGGGCTGAAATTGAGGCTGAAATTGAGGCTTGTTCTGCTGCATAAACTGCTGGTTATGAGCATAATTTGAGCTTTGGCCTTGTTGAGCAAAAGTTGCTTGTGGTCTCCATGTTGAGTTGTTCATATTAGAATAAGAATTTCCCATAGGTTTTTGTTGATAACCTCCTGCATAAGCAGCTTGCTCTTGCAAATAATCATCACCATAAGAAGAATAATTAACTCCACAACTTTGAGTTCCATTTGTGAAGGCAACTTGTTGCATAGTTGTAGGAGTTGAGGTTGTTGCCTTTGTGCAAAAATCACTAAGAAGCTGAGTCAACTGATCAAATTTTGCATTCATGTAGTTAACTGAGCCAAGTTCATAGATCCCAGCTTTCTTTGGCTCAAGTGCTCTAGGATTTCCCCATAAATGGGTATTATGAGCAATCTTCTCTAATAGATCATAGCATTCTTCACTTGTCATTCTCATGAAATCTCCTCCTGCTTGTGAATCAATTGTGTTTCTTATGGCTGGAGTAACTCTGGTGTAGAAATTCTGAACAATCATCCATTTGGGTATTTCATGATGAGGACATTGCCTTTCAAGCTCCTTAAATCTCATCCAAGATTCATACAAAGTTTCATCATCTCTTGGTTTAAAAGCTACCATCAAATTCCTCAAATGAGTAGTTTTCCCTGTGGGAAAAATTGAGATAGAAAAGCTTGAGATAAATTGCTCCCAAGTAGCTATAATAGCTTGTGGGAGTGAGTCATACCACTCCAATGCTGAATCCCGAAGAGAAAATGGAAATAATGTGAGCCGAATAACTTCATCAGAAACTCCAGGTTGTCTTTGTGTACCACATATCATCAAAAATTTCTTCAAATGAGAATGAGGATTTTCAAGTGGGCTACCTCCAAATTGTGAATTCAACCATTTGAATAAGACCGATTTTAATTCAAATTGATTAGCTCCAATAATAGGTGCATTATCTCTCACATCAGTACATCTAGGAAAAGCATAGTCTAACATGGATCTTCTTTGAGGATCATTTTGATTAACCACAGACATTTTGCCGTTTTGCTCATTTGCTCCATTGTTTCCACCAATAGCTCTATTTTGATTCTCCATATTTTCTATTGTCTCCTCTTGCTCAAATATTTGTTGTTCTTCTTTTCGCTTCTTTTCTTCTCTTGTACTCCTTTTTGTTGGCTCGAGAATTTTTCAATTTCAGGTTGAACAACAATTCAAGATCACTTGTGCTTTTCGATCGTCTCATAAACAAGAAAAGTACCTGAAAAACACAAGGAACAATAGTGAAAATAAAAGAAAATAAAAATTCTAATTAGCTTAAAACAATTAAAATCCAACTTAAAAACAAACAATTCCCCGGCAACGGCGCCAAAAACTTGATACGGTGTCCGCAAGTGCACGGGTCACAGTAGTATAGTTTTAAAAATTGATATCGATCCCACAGGGAATTGTGCTTAAATTGGAAATAAAAGTATAAGCAAATTAGAATGACAAAAATTAAAAGATATTAAAAATAAAATCTAAAAATTAAAATTAAGACAAAAATTAAAGATGTAAAATGAAATTTGGAATTAAAATTGGTATTTGAGGAATTAAAACTAGATCAATCAATTAACTAAAATTAATTAAACTAGATTACCCAAAAAATTAATTTGAAATATCTATTTATGAAATTGAGAGAAATTAAATCTAAATTCAATAAAAATAAAAATAAAGTGATTATAGAAATTGGATTTAAATTGGATTTAAATTTAAATTGCTATTTATGAGGTTTGGAGGATTTATATCTAATTTCAATGAAAAATAAATTGATTCTAGAGATTGGATTTTCAATATTGTTTGCATGTGATTTTTCCCTAATTTAGCCAAACACATGAGAATTGCAATTTTGAGGGAAATCAATTCTTAAATTTTTGAAACCTTTTTCAAGCATCTCAAAATTGGTTTTCATTAAATCAAACCCTGTTTTCACGGTATTTCAAATCTAACAAAAACCCAATTAATGCTCTAATTGATTTTTGGAAAGTTCCCCTTAATCTTCTTAGCTTATTTCTAACACCAAGAAAATAAAGTTTATTGCAAGATTATCCATCCCCAATATTCACTTTTCAGTCCATCTATTAAGGATTAAAACTTAACTTAATGAGGGCCCATTCATCAAGCAAGGAAATAAGCACACAAGCAATAAATCAAAATATAACAATCTTCATTTAAATGGCTAAATCAGTTCAAAACCACAAAACAAATCAATATTTACAAACCCATCTCTAGAATCTCAATCAACTACTCACAAATCATTGTTTAAAGACAAACCCAAATGAAGAAATGAAGAAATAATGGAAATGTAAGCTAAAAGGGTAGAAAAACCCGAGAAATTTGCAGTGGGATCTCTGCAGAAAAGTGCGAAACTTGATCCTTCTTCTTTGGAAGAAGATGCAGAAGATGCTCCTCCCTTTCCCTCTTTCTATCTTTCTAAAAATGCCTCCCTTGCTCTCTTTCTATCTTTCTAAAAATGCCTCCCTTGCTCTCTATGCTCTCTATATCCCAAGAAAGTGATAAAATGGGTCTTTATATAGGCTAAGGGATTGTTCTAGAATGGGTAAAAGGGGGAAGGATCTAGAAAAAGTGAGGTAAAAAGGCTGGAGTAACGGAAATGCCACGTCAAAAAATTTTCCAGTAAAAACGACATAAGCCGAGTCAGTTGTGTCGCGGGTTGTGTCGCTCTCGGCCATTTTTTTTCTCAACTTCAAAATTTTTTTTTGCAATTCGATTTTAATCTCCTCCAAATGGCTACTCTGATCAAAATACATCAAATTTCTCCAGATTTAACCTACAAAACAAATAAATTCCAAAAATTAAACTAAGAAATGTGAAAATTGTAAAATTGACTAAATATATACTAATATCTAAAATAATAGCTATGAATAAGGGTAAATTATGTGCAAAAATTACTCCTAAATGATGATATAAAATGCATGCATCACCTCTAATGATTAGTTCCCCTATTTTATAAATCATTACTTTTTGAATCCAAGACCATCTCCGTGCTTTGCCAATGTGGGATTTGCCTAAGGGACCATTTGAGCGCCTCTAGTGATTAGTTCCCTCATTTTATATATTATTACTTTTTGAACCCAAGACCATCTCCGTGTTTTGCCGATGTGGAATTTGCCTAGTCCCTTAAGTAAATTCCACATCGGCAAAGCATGGAGATGGTCTTGGGTTGAAAAAATAATGATATATAAAATGAGGGAACTAATCACTAGAGGCGCCTTTTGGTGGAATGGCCTGGAGAGTTGGAAGAACTTCAGGATTAAGCGTACTCGCTTGAGAGAAATCTTAGGATGGGTGACCTCATGGGAAGTTCTCCATTCCACCTATGGGACAAAACCGTGAGGCTTATGGCCAAAGCGGACAATTCCTCTAGTGGTTGGAGCACAACCGTTACAATTGGTATCAGAGCCGCTCGCGTGTCTTCTTGGGCGATGGTGGGGCAAACCTCAGCGAAGACGCTGAGTCCCGAAAGGGGGAGAGAAAGGTCCCTTAGGCAAATCCTACATCGATAAAGCACGGAGATGATCTTGGGTTCAAAAAGTAATGATTTATAAAATGGGGGAACTAAACATTAGAGGCGCCTTTTGGTAGAATGGCTTGGAGAGTTGGAAGAACTCTAGGGTTAAGCGTGCTCGCTTGAGAGAAATCTTAGGATGGGTGACCTCCTGGGAAGTTCTCCATTCGACCTATGGGACAAAACTGTGAGGCTTATGGACAAAGCAGATAATTCCTCTAGTGGTTAGAGCCCGACCGTTACAACTATCTCTCTCTATATATAGGATAAGTACAAAGAAGTAAAAAAATGCTATCCTATTCTATTTTATTTCTCTTTTTTGGATTTTTTTGTTATTTTTTTTCATGAATTCTTAAATTTATTTTTGTTTAGAACATATTTAATTTTTTTTCTTTAGATTTATGTCTGTTAAGAATAAATTTGAGATTTTCTTCAGTATTTAGATCTTGTTTTGATCATTACTGAAATTTTATTTTCTATTTTTTTTACAGTATTTGAATAACCTATTTGGTAATTAAAAACACAACATGGATCATTTATTTATTTTAATTGGAGATTTTAAATCTTCAAATATAAATAATGATATTCTATCAATGGAGTATGATAATACAGCCTGTGAAAGTTCGGAATGTAACAAGTTTCAAAAAAATAATATTATAAAAAAAAAATTTATCATCTAAAATTAAAAAAAAAATCAATTACTATTTGAAAGATTATTCTACTCTACATGAATTATCTTTAAATAGAAAATTTTAGTCATTTATATTTATATTTTTTTCTTATAAGAAAATAATGTTGTACTTATTTTATAATTCTTATTAATAATTTATTAAATTTTTATATATAAACAAGTTGAAAAAATAAATAAAAAGTTTGGTAAAATATATTAAAATTATATAATATTTCAGAAGTACATAAAAATAGTTTTCTTTTTTTTGAGAAAAATGTAAATTCACTTTATATTATAGAAAATATATGAGAAATATTGAATAGAAGCTCCAATTCAAGAATGGTCAACTCTCATAATCCGTCCAAACATTTGTTTTTGTTTCCGTTGAGGAAACCCTCTTCTTTAATACTCACAATAAATTACAATTTAAGCAGTTACTATTTACCATTAATTTTCGACAACTTGTAACTTCAAATGGGTCCATGCTTTGTTTAGAAGCACAAGTGAAGTGAGCAAGGAAAGGAAAGAAAAATAAAGAGAAAATAATAATAATTTTATTATAATTATAATAATTTTATATAAAAAAATAATTACACTAAATAAATTCTCTTTAAACAGAGACATCTGCCATTTTATGTCTCCCTGTTGTTAGGATTAAGATAAAAATAAAAAAATTAAGATGTTATAATCAAATAATATAGAAAAATATGAATAAAATTAAATAAAAGTACAGATTAAAATAAAATTAAAAATATTGAAAGGTCAAATAATATATTTTTTTAATTTTTAAGAGGATTATTAAAATTTATGGATAAATTTATAATTTTGTAAATTTTATTGTCTATTTAACATTGTATTTGAATGATTAAAATTAATTTTTTTTAAAAAAAAATATTATTTTAGATATTATTAAAAAAAAATAATGTGAATGAAAAGTTATTTTATTATTTTAATATTTTTATAATTAAAATTTATTAAATTTAATTTTAAATTATTTTTATTATTTTTTAATTAATATATTTAAAAATATAAATTATTAACAGTAATTACAACAGTAATGCTGCGTAAGTTTTTAGAGGGGCTACAAAGATCACGAGTATCTCTTAATAATTTATATTCTTTAATTAGATAAGAGATAATGTAAAATGAGATTTTTAAAGTAAATGTTTTTTTAAAGTAAAGTTTTTAATTATTTAAAAAAGTTTTAAAGTATTTGAAGTTTAAAATAAAAGTCTTGTCAACCCATTCATTTAATAATAAAAAATAAAAAATAAAAATTTTTAAAAATATCTAAAAATTTTGTTTTTAAAAACTAAGATTCTTTTAAATATAATTCCAAAGTTTTAAAACTTTAAAAAAACCTTCGTTACTGTATAACAGATTGCCATCCATTTAAACCTCACTCACCCCGTTCTTTCAAACCCCAAAAACCCACATCTCCCTCCTCTTCTCTCTCGCTCCCTCCCTCTCTCTGAAGATTTTCATAACTATGTGCCAGAAATCTTCGCCTCCTGATTCTTGCAAAAGCCATTTAGAACCATCAACCAAAATAGACATACCTGACGTGCTAGCTCCTTTGGTCCCCGAGAATCCAACATGTCACCAACAGAAGCAAAATCCAGAAAAGACCCTTCTTTCTCCAGCAATTAATGAAGCAAAATGCATAGCCAATATTGCTCTTCCCATGATATTAACTGGTCTTCTACTCTATTCTCGCTCCATGATCTCCATGCTCTTTCTTGGCCGCCTGGGGGAGCTTGCCTTAGCCGGTGGTTCTCTGGCGATTGGTTTTGCAAACATCACCGGTTATTCTATTCTCTCTGGCCTTGCAATGGGAATGGAACCAATCTGCGGCCAAGCTTTTGGTGCCAAAAGATACAAACTTCTTGGCCTCACCATGCAGAGAACAATTCTTTTGCTTATCTTGATTTCATTTCCTATAGCCTTTTCATGGTTCAACATGAAAAAGATTCTTCTCTTTTGTGGCCAAGAAGATGATATAGCCACAGAAGCACAAACATACATTCTTTATTCTCTCCCTGACCTAATCTTGCAATCCCTTTTACACCCTTTGCGTATCTACCTTAGAACTCAATCAATTACTCTGCCTCTAACATACTGTGCAGCTATATCCATTCTTTGCCATATACCCATTAACTATTTTCTCGTGTCTGTACTCAATCTCGGAATCAAAGGTGTTGCACTAAGTGGGATTTGGACCAACTTTAATCTCGTAACTTCACTGATCATCTACGTTATCCTCTCTGGCATGCACAAGAAAACATGGGGTGGGATTTCATTGGAGTGCTTAAGAGGGTGGAAATCTTTATTGAATTTGGCAATTCCAAGTTGCATCTCGGTTTGCCTTGAATGGTGGTGGTATGAGATTATGATTTTGCTATGCGGGCTGTTATTGAATCCAAGAGCAACAGTTGCTTCGATGGGAATATTGATTCAAACCACGGCTTTGATATACATTTTCCCATCTTCTTTAAGCTTTGGCGTGTCAACCAGAGTTGGCAATGAATTGGGTGCCAATAATCCCCAAAATGCGAAGCGTGCTGCTATAACTGGTCTGTCTTCAAGCTTCGCCTTGGGATTTTCCGCATTGTTTTTCGCGGTAATGGTGAGGAAGGTTTGGGCCAACATGTTCACAGAAGATGCAGAGATTATTGCATTGACCTCAATGGTTTTGCCTATAATCGGGCTTTGTGAGCTTGGAAATTGCCCGCAAACGACAGGTTGCGGTGTTCTGAGGGGAACAGCCAGGCCTAAAATGGGCGCAAATATTAACTTGGGATGTTTTTATCTTGTGGGTATGCCCGTTGCTATTTGGTTAAGTTTCTATGCTGGCTTTGATTTTAAAGGACTTTGGCTTGGTCTCTTGGCCGCCCAAGGCTCATGCGTGGTGACCATGATGTTCGTTTTGTCTCGCACCGATTGGGAACGGCAAGCCCTCAGGGCTAAGGAGCTCACAAGAAATGTCAACAGTGCTGATGACATTGAAGAAGAGGATGGGACATTAAAGGATGAACATGATAAAAGCCAATCATCCAGCCATGACAATGATTCATTAGCTTGATTCATCACCAATTCTAACCATCCATATTTTTTTTATAGATTAATTCAATCACACGCTTGTATCAAATTCATATTTTCATTCAAATCCACAAATCACATATAGAGAGAGTTGTTAATTTTTTTAAAATCTGTAAAGGAATTGAATTAATTGAATTTTAGGGATATCCTTTTGTTTCATTTGTTTAATTTCTCTTATAATATATTTATAATATTAAAAATTATTCAATTACTTTTGAATTTTTGATAAATTAAATTTAATTTTAATATTATTTTTAATTAATATATTGAACACAACAATATTAAATATATCTAACATATGTGACCAATTACAGAAGACTCCACAAAGAGTCGACAAGGATATTCGAACGAGCTTCACGAGCATAACGCTTGCGCGTGGGATACAGAACTAGGCATTTGACTGGTCAGTTTTTGCAACTGCCGACTCCGTAAATGACCATCTTTCTCCGAGTCACCATTTGGATCGGATCACGGGCGACCCATTCATTTTTTTTATTTTTTTATTTTTTACAATTTGTATATATACAAATGCTTACTTGTTGGACTGGTCATCGAATGAAACCTTGTTGATAATTTCCCAACTTGTTCGTTTCAATTTTCTCTTCATTTTCGTGTAATTAAATACAAACCCACTCTACTTTTATATTAAAAATATTTAATTAAATAATAAAAAAATCATAATTCCAATTATGAGTCTCTAATCATTTTAATTATATCGCTAATATATAATTAAATTTTTTTAAAAAAATAATAATAATTTTCAAAAAGTGATATTTTAATTTGAAAAAAAATGAATGGTTTGACAAATCTCAGTACACTTAACCTAGCCAGATGGCTGTCCGCCCGTGTTTCCAAAGAGAAAACATCAATTGGGTTGACTAGTTGGAGATTAATGTTGCAAAAATGGCTGCTTAATTAATTCTTTATTAATTGTCAAAATCGCATCATAAACCAACTTCTGGAGAGACTTGTAGTTACCCACATCAAATCCTAGCTTTTACATATCTTAATTTCTCATGAAAATTCTTTATCTTTCTAGAATTAGAGTAAACTAGCTAGAGACCTTTTTTATATACAAAAATTATATAAACCTTGATTTTTCTATTTATAAAAATTAAAGTCTACTATTTAATTTTAATTAATATTGATCCTGAATAATTATTTTAAAGACATATATCATATTTAATCGGCGGTCGTCCTATATATATATGTTGATTAAGTAGTAATTAATTATGTGAATGGACAAGGCAGCAATCTCTGCCGGCTCACCCACTCCTCTTCTTTTAATTATCTTGCATAATAATTGTATAAATAAGACTACCTTGATGAAGTTAATTACAATTTAGAGCAATTTGAATAGCACGGGATGACTACAGAATATCATATATTAATAATTAATAAATATTATTTTCATCTACTTTTATTTACTTATTTATTAAGATTTTTCACTGTAATTAAAAAAAATAATTAAATTATTTTAAATTATAATAATATTCTTTATATTTTGACTAAACTATCTTTTATTTTAACTAATTAAGAGAGAAAGATGAAAGTAATAAGATGAGTTATAAAAAAATAATACTATTATAAAAAATTTAAATTTATATAAAAATAAATTTAATAATCATTAGGTTAAATATTTGTATCTAGATTTATATATTTATTATATATAATTTGATTAATTTTACATAAATTTTAATATAAATATTTAATTTAATAATTATTAAATTCATTCTCATGCGAAATCAAATTTATATTAAATACACTCATAAAAGAATTATAAAAATATTAATAAAAATAAAAATAAAATTAAAAAAATTAATTTAAAAAAAAATAACTTTTAAAAAGTCATAGATAAAGGTAGAAAAAAATAATAATAAATAATAAATAGGATTAAAAAGCAGACCAATGCATAATTACTATTAAATCCTCATTGGATACTGAAATGTTAGCGCCTGAAAAAACACAAGGAATTAGCTAGGAATAGAATGGGACAGCTGGCTGCTTTTTTCCATTATAAATTTAGACCACTTCAAAGCCATCACTCATCAATTTATTCTATTTACTCTTCTGGAAAAATAAATTAATATATAAAATAGTAATTAATCTTCTTTTCTAATTAAAAAAAATAAATTATACATATATACACATTAAATAATTTAAATATTAATATTTTTAGGATATAGTCGTGATGGCCATTAATATATTAATAAAATAGAGAAATTCAACCAAAATTATTTTAAATATGTTTTCTCCCCTCCACGAACTCTTTTCAACTACCAAAATTATTATTTATTAATTTTTTTTTAAGACGCACGTAGTGCAATAAAAATTGAACTTGAATTCTTTATTAATCAAATTCAAATCTTTATATCATAAGACGTTTACATAGAGGTCGGAGGCCCATGCAGCTTTGTATGAAGGCATACGTAGATACTGCCAAAACTATATACACGTGTATAAAAAGAACAGAATTCAACTCATCATTTTGTCAAATATATTTTTAATATATAAACATAAAGACATAAGCTCTAGATTATTAAATTTATTTTTATATAAATTTAAGCTTTTTACAATCCCACTTTATTTATAAATTAAAATTATATCGGTTAAATTCATTAATTACTTGGTTAGATGGAAAACCAATGATTTCATTTTTTAATTACAAAAATAAAATCAATGTATTAAACTCATAAAAAAGTCAATAAATTATTAAAAAAACTTAAAATTAAGATATTTTTATTAATTAATGTTCAACATTAAATATTAATCCGCCAAATTAAATATAAACATATCATTGAAAATAAGCTAAAGAAAAAAAAATTATTTTTCACATTAATAGATATAGATGTATCTAAATTTCTCCATCTTCCAAATAATAATTCATTTTTCTAAGTCTATCTTTGATTTGGTCGGTTAACCGGAGATTTTTTCAAACAAAAATTCTGATTTCAAACTCAAAATTGAAAGCACACCAAATAAGCTAGGCCCTATTTATTTATATTTTTTTATTGTGATAAAATATATAGTGTTATAAAATAATTTATGGATAACATATAATAATAAAAAATAGACTTATAAATCGATTAAACCTACTTATAAGTAAAAAGTCGTAAATAAATTAGAATTTTATTTTGCTTAATAAGTTAAAAAAAATTATATAAAATAAGTAATAAGTAAGGATATAACACTTATAAATTAAATACCTTACTTATGACCTACCTACTTATTTTAATATTATTCTTTAATTAATTAAAAGACTTTATTATTATAATAATTTTTTAAAATATTAATATTATTATCACTTAAACCATTATAATACTTAATTATATACATTTTTTAGTAATTTTAATAAATTAAATTACTTTTAAATTCATTTTAATTAAATATTTAGACTACTTAAAAATTATTTTTAATTAATTTTATAAAAAAATTAATTACTTATTTAATTTTACTCATAATAATTAAAAAATATACTTTAAATTAAAAATTAAAAGTAATCAAATCAAATACCCTCTATCTTTTTCATCAACTGCAGGCTATGTATATAGTTGAGTACGAAATTGCAATTTTTATCTTTAATTGTTCTGAGAAACACAAATTGCAACTCAATCTTGCTTAATTATGTCTCTCTTTTTTTCCATGAAAATGGAAGATATTAAAATTGCCCATTTGTAAAAATTGAAAATTGCATTATTAAATTGTTCTACTTGGCAATATAAATTTTGACTAGTGTTAATTAACAGCTAATCAATCAGAAGTAATGGTCAAATTTATAATACAAGGCTGGTTAAAACGACTATTACATTTATAGATAAGCTGTTGCAAAAACGGCTGTTCAGTTGTCAAAAAGCGCCAACTCCCAGGATGCTTGGAGGCTGGAGGAATAAATGTCGGCTGCATGGGGTTCTCTTGCCATCTGTTTTCACTAATCACTCGTAGTGAAGGAATACGTAAATCGATTCGTTGAGATATATATAACGTACGTTTTGATTTCTTTTTAAAATAAAAAGTTTGCATCATTGTGTCGCGCTAATGATGTTGTCTGGTAAACTAAAAATGTCAGAAATATTTTAGAAATATTAAAAATATTAATAAAATATTAAAAATTAATTAATATGTGTTTTTTCTTTTTATATTGATATTGACACACATGATTTTTCATTATTTTATGTTCAATTATGTTGTCCACAGATATCAATTTTAAATTACAATAAAAATAAATTAAAAGAAGTCCTTCATATGATTTTGCTTATAAATAATGCCTTAATTGCTTGTATTGTCCATCTTGATACATTTTTCTGATTTAATTCTTCTTTTTTTTTTTAAGCATGCTTGAATCAGCGCATTGACAGCCTTATTCTTTAATACAATACTTAAATTAAAGTTAAAAGTGATTTTTTTTTTTTGGGGAGGTGGGTGGGTGGGTTAGTAGATAAGTATTAATTAACCTTTGATTACACGAAAGGAGATTCGAATAATCCTTTATGTTCCTAAATCTTGACCACTTCATTCATGATCTATGACTTTACTATTTGCCATATATATCTAGACTTTAAGACATGAAAACGGGGCAGAATTCATCCTCAAACCATACCCTCTAGTTTTAGATTAACATTGATCATCTCTTCTATTATTAGGGGGCATTTGATATAAGATTAATAAAAGGTAATTATTACTCTTATAATTTTTATGTCTTATTAATACTATTTGAATACTTAAAAATATTAAGTTAACTTTTTATTTCGTTAATATTTATCCTATAAAAATAGATTTAATTTTGTTTTTTATATGTCTCAAATTATATGTTATTTTTCTTTTTAAAATAATAATTTATTTATTAACTTATTAATATATCATTATTTAATTTGCATTAAAAAATAAAATTTATTAGTTTCAAGAATAATTTAGTAACATGAAAATTTTAATTTTTAATAGAACAATATGAGTAGAGGGTATGTTAAAAAAATAAATAAATAAAATTTATTGTTTTAACTATATTAACTACATTTTCTTAATCTATGTAAAAATAGAAACAAGTCCATCTTTATGAGAATGAGGGAATATAATTTTATTTTATTTTTTTAAGAAAAAAGTTTAAATCCACTTTTCCTACATATATGGCAATTCTATAATTCATCATCAAACCATACCCTCTACAAGTTTAGGCCATATGCATGAATTGTGTAAGAAATTTGTATTGGACTATGAAACAGCATAAGATATAACGTGCACATATAAACAATGAAATTAAAAGAATAATGATGAAGTGAACACATTTCATAGGATAAGCCGAAATTTTTTAATTTTATGATTTCAAGTAATTAGTCATAATTAAATCATTTTAACCAACTTATTGACCATTCTAATTATAATTAAATCAACACAAGAAAGCTGCTCAAATGCTCCTCCAAAGACTTTGTAGTTCGCAAACCACGTTGAGTAATTAGATAATAGATAGCAATAAGAAATTTGCTGAACTAATTAAAAGTTTTCAAATATTAATTTTTTATATTACGAAGATAAATATTTAATTTGGGCTCATATAGATAAGATGTTAATTACTTTTATAGCCCACAAACAATAGCAAAATTAATGCATAAGTTTATAATTAATCAATTTATTAATTTACTTATAAAGAAAATATTTTTTAAAAAAAATTACAGCAGAATTTTATTGCTTCCCCCAAAAAACAAAAGTGATCACAAAGTGAATCCTGAGATATCAAAATTAACTCATGGTTTATATACAAAGAGGAAAGTTAAGAACAGAGCGGAGGGTGGGTCTCCTTGTCTTGGGACCTTTGACAATCAAGTTATCAACTAAATATAAAAAATTAAAAATTTGTTATAAAACAAAAATAAATATAAAGCAATTCAGATAGAAAAGAAGGTATACTTTGAGTTCCTCGATATGCTGAGAGAGTTTCCTCTTACAGTAGAATTTACCTCCCCCTCTTTAGGTTGTGTGGAGGGGTGTTTATACTTACTCAGAGGTGTGGTTATGAAGATAAGTGGCGTCTAATTATTAAAATTATTTTAAAATTAAAATTCTATATATCTTAATTATAAAAACTTTAAAATAATTAAATTCTCTTTTACTTTTTTTTTTCTTTTTTTTTTATTTAGTGTAAAACAAATCAACTCTCGGCAAAGAGCCAAGGCCCAAGACCCCGCGGCGTACACAACACAACATTACCGACGGTACCGGCTTATTTTGATAATTGGGCCAAAATTAGCCCAGAAAGTTATGGGAAAAAATATCATAAAGTTTAACCTATAACCCATTTGTAAAATCTTTGATGATTATGCTCAACGTAAGATCAATGCAAAAACTAATAAAAATAAATCTAAAATTCAGAGAAAATATATGGAATTAATCTGGTTGGTCCTGGAATTAGCTCAATCTATCTTCTTAATCTAAGCAGCCAATAGAAAGAGGAAGATCTATTCTAGTATGGAAACATCATCAAAATTGTTTTGCATTTTCACTAACTACAAAACCCACCATTGAATTCCATTGTCTTGTATGGCATAAACTTGAGAGAGTGGGTATTGCCTTCCTGGCTGATTGGTCCCAGATGATGTGATTTGCTTCCTTGGAGCTATGCAAATGTCTTTAGCATAAAGTGAGCCCATGAATCCTTAGAGCTCCATATTTCATTGGCATCACCATTTCTACAGAGAGCAGGACACTTTTAACGGTACTATCTCGGGCTTTTTTTTTAAGAGTTTCAGAATGTTACTTTCCCAGGAGAAAACAAAACTGTTAGTGGGTCTGATTTCTTGTACATAGTACTCAACATTCCATATATCTAACTTTCTTGATTATCATTTATCACTAGTCTTTTATGCAAGGGTTTTGGAAGATTGGAAAAAGATAGACAAAAGAAAGTATGGCTCAAAATTTTCTGTTTGGAGAATTTTGTCATGCTACTTAAAGGCAAGAGGAAAATGTTAAAAAAGTTGATGAAATTGATTAGGTTTAGGTTTTAGATAATCAATTCTTGCCATGCCTCCCTATTTCATGCATCTCTGTTTGCCTATTTACAATTTTTTAAGACCCTGTTCCACTAACCTTATTATTAATCTCATTTTCTCTCCAATGAATTAGACCTGATAGGAAAATTCCTACCCACACCAGGGTGTTTATACAATTTTAACTAATATGATATTTGTACATTGATTGGCTATAGGAAGTCTTACCAATAGCCAAATCACACCATATATCAACATCAAAATTTAACATGGTTCGAAAGTGTTTCTAGAAAAAGGAAACTAGCCACTTTCTTGGATTAGCAGTGAACATTCTCATTTCTAGTGCAGTCTAATTGGTTGATTTTCTGTATAAATGAAAACAAATCAATCTCATGGGAAAAGTAAATCTTTGCTTCCATCAAGACATATGACAAAGCTATCAAATAGATTTTGGGAATAAGGAAAAATGAAAGAAAGAAAAAGAAGGAATGGATAAGCATGGTCCCATGCTTGTTTCTTTACTCCAAAGCTAATGAACAACAGTTGTGTCTGACACATATATGGGTTTGAGAACCTTCAGCTGCTAAGTGCTAACACTTTTTAGACATCACATGCAAAAATCCCAATCAGAGAGAGAGAGAGAAAATTATTAAAAATATTTTTTTCTAATTAATCAAAATGATATATAGAAAAAAAAAATCACGTTGATCTAGTTAGTAATACTCTATCAATGTTCTAATTAGATTGAGAGTTTAAATTTTACAATTGTATTTCTTAAAGAGATTTACAAACTTCACTGTAATTTCTGTTAGTAGCTTGTCCTTCTTCTAGACTGAGGAGTCTCTCACTTGGACATTTGACTGCGAAAATAAATAAATAAAGGGATTTAACTGAGAAACAGAATATGCCAAATCCTCTTAGACTTCCCAAACACTACACGTTAGGGCATACTAATAACAACTGGATGGCATTATATATAAGGATAATTATAGTTTAAACTCATTGATTAAAGTTTTCATAATCATATAATTGCATGACATTGATTTTTTGACTAACATATAATCAAGAATTACCCCTTCAAGTTCCTGGTAAAATTAAAATCAAGATATTCTCTACTACACTACACAATTTATATTTTTTAGCAAGGATTTACCATTGGATTACAAGCTCAATTTCTGCAATCACATGATCTTTGTTTAGCAGGCCATATTAAACTTATGTTTTTTTTTTTTTTATTAGCAGACCAATTTCCAGAGCATGGTGGCTTATCAAATGATTAACCACTATTCCAACAACGCATCCTGCCTCCAAAGTCAAACCTACCTTTCTATCATTTTGGCATTATGATTATTATTATTATTATTATTCTCCTTGTCTTTTTTATTATTTTTTAATGTCCTGAGGAGGAAGAAGGAATCTTTATGATCAAAATCGGGAATAATTTACTACTACACTGTATTACTACTGCATATATAATAATGATAATGTAATTACAGGCAATAAAAGATCAGAAAGTAGAATTGATTGGGGAATGGTACCAACAGAGGAAAATTATTTATTTCATAATCAAATGCCAATGAATTATAGCATATGAAGTATGAACTCAAGATGAGTTGGTCTGTGGTCCCATGCAATACACAGAGTCAACAGTGATAGGATAGCTGCTGCAACAAATTCTTCAATACATGCCCACAATCCCCAAATTATAACTGCTACTTAATATATCTGTAAAATACTGAGGTACACATTGAAATAATTAAAAAAAAAAAAAAAAACCTCCCCCATTACTGCCCACCATCTGCTGTTATTATATACAATTTGCAAATAGCCATTTCTGCCATCAAAAGAAAAAGAAAAAAATTAAGATGCACATTTGCAGGACTGAACATGAACCAAAAGAAAAGAAAAACCCTTATAAATCTAACAAATAAAAGAATGAGTCAAGGAACCAGAGTGACAGATAGCATCATCAAACTAAGAATTTTAGAATGACTTACTGAAAGAACTAGCAGATCCAATCTATAGAATTGAAAATAAGCATTGGCTCCACTTCTTAATCAAAAGTTTCCCAATTTGTTGTGATCACAAACGACTCAGAATGCCTCAATAATTGCTGCTGTATTGGCAACTCCACAGTCGTATTCTTCTGCCTTGGCCTGACAGGTTGCTTCTGCATTGGTGTTGGCATCTTCCCACTTGAATTCTCTTGTTGTTGCATTGCGATTTTGTCCTCATTGCTATTATCTTTGGAGTTTTGCAACTTCAACATATCCAGAGTTTCAATGTACTTTTGAACTTTCCTTTCCTTCAAGATTGAACAGGACAAGAAAAAGAAAGGTTAATGACTGAACTTTTAACATTATCATGAAATTTAAATGACATTTTTACTCTAATTATACGTCCATGTGAGTATGACTTTCTCATACAAAAACTAATAAATGACTCTTTTTTTTCGATGTAACTTTATTGGAGGAGGTGACCAACAAATTGGCATCTTAAGGGTTCATATTTGATTAGTTACTCAAAATTGGTATAAATCTTAAGGACTGATAAAATTGGTATAGATTTAGAATTGAAGAAAATGATTTAAAGAATTTTTTGTCATTACGCCAAAAAGAAGATAAGGAATGGGATTGAAACTGAGCCGATGTGACACTAATGCTTAAACAAATTGACTAATTGAAAGTTCCATAGTACCTGCATTCCTTTTTGCAGCTTCAAGTCTCCCTCAGCAGCAATTCCATCCAATGCTACTAATATATTCATCAATATTTCTGTCAAATTATCTGCATCTATCTCTGCAACTTTCTCACCTCCAGATGCTGTTGCTTCCAAGGCTTTCACCTATCAAATTTAGATGGAAAGAAATAAGAAACTCCAGTTTCAGTTCTCACTAGAGGCAACTATGAACATTTTCAAGTTACCTTTGTTTGGAGCTCGTCAACTTCCAAGCTGATTTGCTGCAGGGACTTTGAAGCCTTCTCTATCTTGGCAGATTTAAGCATCTCAAGGCACCGCCTTTCCCTGCTTGTAATGTCTTCAATTAACACAATTTTTGATCCATCTTTCACACCTGCATTGTCTAAATATGCTTTGGAATCTCTCTCCTTCTTTTTGTATATCAGCTTCTGATCCTGTGGGTGCACTCCAGTTTGTTCTGCTAGGATCTTCTTCAATTCCCCTGCAACCCAAAATTCCAACTCTTGTCAATATATCTCATTCTCAAATCTCCATCCAAACAATGAATTGGAGTTTTAAGGATTTTATTACCAAAGCTTGCTTGAGAACTAACACAGATTTGGTGACTCAAAGAACCATATTTGACCCTGACTTTAATACTAGAAATTGGAACAGAATTCTGATTGGGATCAGAATTCCTCTTTTGCACTAGCATTCCTCCAGGCCTAATCTCCAAGTCTTCAACATTCACATTGGCTCTGCCATTAAGAGCTCTCTTATTCGCTGGCATAAACACCCCTTTCATCTTTGACTTCATTGGATCCATCTTCATATATTCTTGATCTTGTAAGACCCAAAAATTATTAGAACAAGAGGAAATGCCAGCGGACGCAGAGTTTTTTTTTTTTTTTTTCTTTTCCAATTCTTGGAGGAAACCCAGAAGAGAAGAAAGAACCTTAGATCTCTCAAAAGTTCAGTGGTATAAAGAGACCCAGTAAAGAACCATTGATAGCGAGTAATATTTGAATTTTGGTAGAACAAAAACAAGAAAGCATTTTAGTGGAAGCCTCGTTCATGGAGCCATGGAAGCAAACAGGCAGTATCTTTTTTAGGGAAAAAAATGGCGACCGTGACAAAAATGATCAAGAACAAGACCAAATCTTTTTGAACGAAAGAGCAGTACTAAACAAGAAAACGTGTAAGAGAGAGAAAGAGAGAAAGAGAGGGGTCTTCTCAAGAAGGCAATGAGGAAATAAGGGGAAAGGGAAATGAAAAAGAAAGTAAAGAAAATGAATGGCCAGCGAAGGAAGTGTGAGAAGGGAAGAATCTATCTCATATGTAAATTAGTTACGTGAAGGAGAGATGGAGGTAGACAATTGTCTTAATCAGCTGATTGCAATAAAATAATAATAATAATAATAATTAGAAAAATAAAAAATAGGAAAAACAGTAAATCATTTTTTTTTCTAGTAATTTAATGGTCAAACATGCAGAAGGTCAAGAAAGATTACTAAACATGGATAATTTACGATAAGAACCATGGGTTAATATTTGAATGTAGGGATTAAATCATAATACGATACTGTTTCAACCCCTAAACGACAATAGAAAATCATTAGTTTTCTACGCAGTGTTTGGTCTGCTGCCTTAATTTAATTCTTTTAGGGCCAGTAAAAATCCAATCAGCTTCACAGTTGTAATATGATATTTAAGTCAAAGTCCAAAAATAAAAAAGAAAAAATATATATATTTTTAAAAAAAGAGGACCAATGCTTTTCTCAAACTGGAGAGCAACAATCTAAAGAAAGTCCGGAAAAATCTGCAGCCAGTTGGCATCTGTCTGTTTGCCTACTTGTTTTTTGTTTTGGTAGGTGTAAAGTTGGGATAGAAAAAGGACACAATTCCACACAAGCTCTTTAACAAATTTGTGAAAAAATGCTAACTATTATATTCCATGTCCACAAATATTCCACGAATGATGTAAGATTGTGAAAGACTAACCCCTCATAAGCACGCTTAGATTATAGGGCAAGTAACGAGAATAGTTCACATCAACGCAAAATTATAATGATTTTGCATATTAATTTTTATGTTTCATGTTCATACACACTCCGCAAACGTGGGATCCCAAACAACAGCTTAATTGTTTGGTTAGAGCTTGAGCAACACTGCTTTCTCATTGTTACATGCTAAAGAGTAATCCAACAGAATAGTCCAGTTGAAACCATCTCCTATATTCCCTATGTAATTGCTTTTCACGTTTATTAGTTTTTGTGTAATTGTAAAATGCAATTAGCATCCACATAGAAGAAGTGCATGCGAGCTTCAGTAATAGGGGTCCATTTACTTTTGGAACTCTTATCATTACCTTACATCCTGTGGCCATCTCAAGCCTTTTGTCAATTCAGGTACTAATCCAAAGGGAGTCGATGCGGAGATCATTTGCTAAGACCAACAGATTCAAAAGCAAGACTTGAAATATTTCTAACACGCAAGGAAGTCATACAAACATTACCTATTTAATGGTCATACTACAACAGCTATATGTACGTGTGACCTGTCGTAATCAACTTATTTCTGGCCAGGTTTGTGTTTTGATAGAAAATAATTGCTGAAATTTCCCCACAATCTATTCCACCATGAGGCCTGGAATTTCTGCAAGGCAATCTTCCGGCCGAGATTAGTGTTTCTAATTGGGGTGTGTGCGTGCTCTGCCCAACCTATGATTGCAAACAATCTCAAAGGATTGCTAATTGAAAGGGTAAAACTTGAAATTTAAGTTGAAATTTGGCAGTCGTAACAATTTCCAAGAGAAGGAAAAAAACCAAGAAATGTTACAAATGAACAGCTGATGTAGATATCTGCGGTTCTCCTGATCCCATTTCAAGAACTGGAACGAAAAGAGAGGTAGCAATTTCTACCTCACTGGTCCTTCTGAGCTTTGGACCTGGCAGGCCTTGCTGGTTTAATTATGTAGCCAAGAAGGATCATTGTTATGGGCAGAATGGTGCCAATGAAATACACACTGCCATATGCAGCAATTGTTTCATTCAAGCTTAATACCTGCGTTGCACAACAAGAGGAACATTAGAGAGCTAAAGAAAATGATATATCAATCTACTTTCTAAACAGTTCGATTAAGTGAGAAGAGGCAGAGCTAACCATGAAACCAACAGAGGAGTAATTAAGAACCAAAACTGTGTAAGCAAAATTCACGAACACTAGCATCTTCTTGATTAGAGCCATTTTCGGAGGTATAGCTTGTTGCCATCTGTATATGACTGCTCAGAGTTGGGGGGAGGGGAGATGTTAGCCAGCTCTCCCAATTTTATTTGGAGTTAAATCGCCTAAACAGTAAGAAATAAAGTAAAATTTAAGGAAGGGGACGGGGAACATCTGGTCAATACCTCTTGAACCAGAAATCATCAATGCTGACTGGACAAAGAATATGATGTATCCAGGATACAATCCCTGTGATTTGTTGAAAAAAGTTAAGAGACAGGAAAATTCAAATGACTTGAAGAGAATAATATAAATGCAGCAAGTCTTCATATCATGGAAATGTCAACTTGACAGGAAACCTATATGGTAAGGCAAAGCAGCAAGACTTCATGAAATGGATAGGTATTGCTGGGAAGATAATTAGAGATTACCAGGAAACTTGAGTAGGTGAATGAGTAAAGTAAAATACTGTTTTAGAAGCCGAAATATTGAACACTAGGATAGATAATATTGCTAACCAGAGGTCAGAGCTCCATTCAAATGTTGAAAATATAACGTAAAAAAGAGCATTTCAATCCCCTATAGATAAAAAAGATGACTTGGAATTGATAACACTAAATAATCATTCTCTCTCTCTCTCTCTTTTTTTTTTTTATTACAACAGCAATTGACATGCAAAAATTGCAAAGAACATTAGTCAGGACTCAGAAAAGTTGAATTACAGGCCAATAACTATGGCATCTCCAGCGGTTACAGTTGAAGTATCATAATTCTCAATAAATAGCTAGCTAAAAAAAAAAAAATAAAGTTAAGATCAATGTTAATGGTGTAAAACTTCAGGAAAGAATGGGAGGTGGGGGGAGGGGGTTCAACATGAAACCTAGAAATCATACATGCCTATTACTGAAATAATTTGCCAGGATAACATTCATGCACGGTTATTAGTGAACCACTGTATAAACATATTTCCCAAGTAAGCTTGACAGAAGACTACATGCTTTGGCAATTGTATTATAGAATCTAAACCAAGATATGAAATAAACAAGAGATGATAGAAGCAAATACAGAACAAAATAAATGATTGAGTACTCACATGCCAAACAGCACTGGTGGTCTGAGTGGCCAACAACTGAAAGAAACCTGGCTTTTTACCCTTCTGGATAAGTCTTTCATAAACGTCTACAACAATGCAAATATTAGATAAAAGTTAGTGCATTACATTCCCACTCGTTGCTTCAAGATTGCACTGCATAATCATACACAAATAAGATGCTCATAGGAAAATGAAGTAACCATGGTTCATCATCTTAGAGAGCTACAAGTAGTCAAGACTAACGTCATTCCTTTACAGAAATTGCTTTCACTCACTAACTATGCAATAACGTAAATGTCTCTAGGTTTCATCATCCCAATGATTAACAACCAATCAAAGCAAATGACCCAATGAAAACATGAAATAATAATAATAATAATAATAATAATAATAATAATAATAATAATAATAATAAATAAATAAATAAATAAATAAGAAAGATCAATGCCAAATGTATTTTACATGTGACAGATTGTAATTCAGATTCACAATTTCACATGTCCAATTATATAGCTTAGTTGGATTTTCTCACCATAGGAAAAGGTTAAATAAAGTTATGGCTGCATGCTTTTAACATATATGTCTATCCTACTAATAAAAATGAGCTGATAGGAAGAAAGAACAGCTTGAGATTTGAAAAAGCTGATAGACTTGCAATGGCGAAGCCATGTGCTGACTTGTATGTTCCACACAAGTGGCAGCTCAACTGAACTCTTTGCAAACTCAACACCTAGAATATCAACATTTTTAGCACGATCCCATCGTGTCTTTGGGGAAGAAGTATCTGTCCAACCACTAAAACCCAGGCCAGAGATAATAATAGAGGCCTCAGAAATTGACCAGATGAAATAGTATTTCCAACGTGCTGTGAAGCCGGACATATACTGGTAACTCAACCGTTTCCAGAAGCCCCATTCTTGGTACACAGGATCAGTGAACTGGGACAAGGGAAAGTGGGGCACCAAGTATAGATACAGGGCCATGCAAAAAGCAGCTTGAATAAGAGCTCGAATTGTTGCACCATATGGTGATGGAGAGGGTCCTCCCTCTGTATGAGCCCATATCTGCAAAGTTAAAATAACATAGTTGAGAACATTTGAGTCTACCCATAGCAGCAGAAGCAAACACAATAAACCTACCCCCTTCCTTTCAGTCCACTCAAGATAGTCCTTCACTTCATAAACAGGACCAGCAAAGTGGCTACCACAGCAGAGGCAGTAACCAAAGTACTCAATCAATGAGGGCAATTTAATCAGCCGGTTTTTCTTCTGAGACTCCTGTAGTTCCTTCTCATCTAACAATCCATCATTGTAATTTATTGCGCACGATATGACTTTCAGCGTTAACACCATTAAGGCCCCTAAATATTAAAGAAACAACTTGAATGATGCAATAGAGAATGGTTTTCACAAATTATAGAGATTCCTACTGTAATCATTCTATTCTAATAGTGTTATCACTCTTTCAACTTGTTAGGAGGAACACAGGGAAATTACAAAGGCTATAAATTGTGCTTACCAGTGGCATCAATTCCTCCTTCCTTCCACGCATCTCCACTCATGTAATAAACATGGCTACAATCACATTTCAAGAATAATGATTTATTTTGTTATATTTAATTAACATGTCCAAATAGTGTTTAGAATATAATTAGCAAGATCAGTAAAAAAATAAATAAAATTGAAAATTATAATCCATAGTCGAACTAACAATTTATCCTCCCCAAGGATATGAACTCAAAAATCCTAATCAACAGGAAACTTAAATTTCAGTTTTTCTTTTTCTTTGATTTTCGATTCTACTTGCATTTACCCCCCAGAAACCTTAAAATAAAACTTTTGCCAAAAAAAAAAAAATCTAATAAACAAACGAGCAAGCTTCTTGGAGCAATTTAACATATAGACTTAATCAAGCGACAATCACCACATTAAACCAATGAAAAAACTTTAAACTTTAGTAAATCAACTCCTTTAATTCAAAACATAAAACATAACCAATTGGTTCAATAAAAAAAGATGAATCGAATTAAAAACATACCACCCAATGAGGTAACCAAATCCCAGAATGAACGTAAGGATTCCACAGTAGGGGCGAAACAGAAGCATGGAAGCGTAACCCAACAACATGGGCACCAAAAAATGAAGATTTGAATAAAACCCGAATGAGAGATACGAAAGAAAAGCCCCAGACAAGGCCGCGAATAGGTGCTTTCCGAGTTTACCAGGGACGAGTCGATGGATGAAACTCACTGGAATCGTCACCACGAAGCAGAGCAGGAACCGCAGCACAGGGATAGATACCCCGATCACCGCGGACATGGATTCCATGTCTAAACCCATATTCAATTCGTGTGCTGCGGTGCGTCCACTTTGGATCGTACAGGCGAGTGAACTTGACTGGGTGCTTCTCTGGACTCACCCAGTTAACAACCAGTTTAAGCAGGCTGCTCTCCTGGGAAGGCAGAAAACAAACCAAAAGGGAGTTAAAAGTTTCTGAGATTTGTGCTTTTCCCAACTATCTTCGCCTTGTGAAATTACTGAATTACCCTTAAAAACTGTTTGACCTTACCCGGGAGGTGATTCTGTGTATTGATGCTTATGCAGGCTTTTGCCGCGTGCACTACAAGGTTGGACCCTCTTCCCAAATCGTGCTCTAAAAAGGTCAAAATGAAGGACGGAAAGATAGAATATATGTGGTTTTGATCACAGATGATAAACTGCAGAGATTTTATATGTGGGAGGCGATTGTTGGAAGATCACGCCCTATTAAGTGAGGCGGTTATTACACATTGCTGCCCTGCCTTGAAATGATCGAAGCAAACATTACCGCGTTGTCAGAATCGGATCTCGGACGGTGTAATTTGAGGAAATTGAGCGCAATCGATAATTTACGGTATTTTCAAAGCAATGCTCTTCTACAGTTCGAACGAAGGAAAACCTTAATTTAAATTCAGTCAATATTGGTCCTTTGAATTTCGTATTGATTGTAAATGATATGTGTAAGTGATTATATGATTTAATATATCTTAATAATTTTGTTAATGATAAATTTATAATTAATTATAATTTTTTTTAAAATAGTAATAAGTAAATATGTTAATTAATATATTATTTTTAAAATTAAAAATTATTTAACATATATTAATAAAAAAATAAATAAAATAAAATAAAAGAGACATATGCCATGTGATAATTTTTTTTGTATTATTATTAAAATTCTTATATTTTAAATATAAAACATGTTTTGTGTTTAAATTTATAAATAATTTTTTAGAGAATAATTATTTAAATATATTAATATAAATTTTTTAAAAAATAATTCATCCTTTTTTCCAATTTAATAGAAAAATTAATAAAAATGATTTTTGGATATATATATAATATAATGATTAGAGTTTTAAATGTGTGGAATTGTAAACTTAAACATTTTAAGATTCTAAAAAGATTAAAAAAATAGATAATTATTATTATTTTATATGACATAAGATTTTAGTATTTTAGTGTTGAAATTTAAAAATATTTATGTTAAAGTTTATATTTAATATAAGAAAGGAGACTTTTTATTTCTTTTAAAAGGTTTTACTTTAAAAATTAATATAAAATATATTTTTTAAATAAAATATTTTTAAAACATTATAAACTATACTAAAATTCTAATTTATACTTTAAATAAAATTAATATTTTGAATAAAATTCAAATAAATAAATAACCTAGTAATAAATAAAAAATTTTAAATTTAAGGACCAATATAATTTTAAATATATATGGCCACATTAATTTATTTTCATAATGTTGGGGGTTAATTTAATTTAAAAATGTATAATTATATTAAAATTTTTTTTTATATTATTTTTTCTTAATAAACCTAGGGTATCATAGCCCCTTTGCTTCCTCCCTCCATCTTTACATCTTAGAGTAGATTGATAAATTATTTTTCTATCCAATGCTTCAATAAACTTTTTTCTAAGGCAAACTCTTAAAAACTCATCTATAAGCTTATTAAACTATTTGACAAAAAATAACTTATTAATATACTTCATAATGTAATAAATATCCATTAAAATATTATAAATTAAGTATGCATGATTACTAATGAGAATTACTTGTACTAAAAAATGTTCATACATTTAATGGAAGCTTTAATGAAGTCTTGTCAACCTAAGCAGTCCTTATTCATGTTATACACATACATATATATCATAGAACATCATATTAATATTTGTTGACACCATATTTTGGCCGATCACCGAAGTCAATGAACTTTGAAAATTGACTCCAACTGACATTCTTCAGTTACAAGTGACTCGATCGGGAAATAAACCGATCCTGCATCTAGTCAAATGCTTTCCGATCTCTCGACAAAGGAGATCACACCAATATCAAGTCTCTATGCCGTCTAATCTCATTTCCGATCTCTCGTCAAAGGTGATCAAACCAATATCAGGTCTCCGTGCCATCCAGTCTTATTTCCGATCTCTCATTCACAAATATTGTGGAAAAATCATTTAATAAAGTTAAGGTTTTAGTCCGACTCAATGGTGTTTCTGATCTTAAGTATTCAAATCAAGTTTCCAATTTTAATGATCTAAAGTTCTATCCGGTGTTTAGTCTCAGCTTAGGCCGATCTCATGGTTACAGTGTTCTTCCGACCTCTTATACTTAGATTAATAATCGCTTTTAAGTTTGATGTCCTAATACGTTCAAACAATCAAGCACTCATACAATTTGGATACTTTCCGATCTCATCAAGAAATTGAACAAAAGGGATTTCATTTCATCTCAAAATAAAGGTTACAAGTCATTCGGCTGGGGGTGACAGCCTGTTCTACATTGACATTTCGCTCAGTCTCCCTCTCTCTCTCGGTTTCCTCCTCGCTCTCCTCTTCGTCTCTAGGAGCAAGATCCACCATTCAGGAAAAGTCTTCCCCAGGATAACGCCTCTCGAGCTCGGCTAGAAGATCGCTGTGTGCATTCACATAAGCACCAGCTTCCCTCGTTACAGTCTCTTCTTCCTTCGCTTTGAGCTCCTCAGTAAGGTGGGTGACGTCGGCAGTTCGGAGTGACCGAGCTTTCCCAAGTTCACGAGCCTGCTCGGCCAGCTTATCCTTGTAGGATTTCATCTGACCTTCGATTTCAGCAATGTAGTCTTGGGCGGATAAAAGTTGAGCTCGGGCGGAAGCCATGTCCTGGACCACTTTCAGAATCTCCTGCCTCAGAAGATGAGCCTTTTCCCTGATTATGTGCTGATTCACCAGGCTCTCTACGCTCAAACTCATTGTCTGAGCCAGGAGATCGTCAATGCTACTCGAGGTCAGCCTGTTCTGGCCCTCCTGGAGGCATATGGTAGCATCCACAACTTTGGCCAAGCCTGAATTCTCCCGAATGGATCGGTTCTTCTCCAGAGAATGAATGAGGACTTGGGCATCGCGAGAAAGGGTCCTCACAGTAGGTTAGGAAGACCCCCCTTCAGCACTCGAAGGAACAGGTGGAGGTGGTGGCTCTTTTTATCAAGGGGGAGAAGGAGCTACCTCTACTTCTGGGATCGGTTGTACCGAAGGTCGGGACGAGTCTCCCGGCAATTCTCCCGAATCCCGCCTTAGCGTTTGTGACGCCGCGGCGATCTTCATTTCTCGTACCTTCCGGGAGACTTCTCTTTTCTGCTTGCGGCTCTCCTTTGCGCCTTTGCCTCCAGCCATTTCTGCACAGAAAAATAGTTAGTGAGATTACCTAAATCAGGAGACTAAAGATTCAGGTTCTACCGGTCTCGGGTCCGAGGTTAGAGAGCTATAGTTCATAGTCTTCATTGGCGATCATCCGCATTAGCCACCATCTCAGTTCGGCCATAACAGCGTATAAGCACGAATACTTGTGAGTGGCCGCCTGATCCTTTAATTCCATTACCATGGCACCCTCGTCCCTACTCAGGGCGATCTTCTTTGGAATTGATGGGCCTAGATACTGCCAGCTACATGGGAAACCTTCAAAATCGTTCGGAATCTTGCTCCTCAACATAAAGAAGTGATTCTTCCAATTCTTCAGTGAAGAGGGGAGATCGGTAAAAAGCCCACAATGCGGTTTGGCTTGGAAGAACCAATACTCGTCGTCCTTTTGATGAGTAAGTCTATGCAGCTCGACAAAAACCTTCGCTGTAGGCTCGAGCTTCTTGGCTTGGCATAAGCCTCTAAAAGCCACCAGAATTCGCCATGAGTTCAGATGTACTTGGGCTGTACATATGTGGTGGAGCTTCAGAACGTCCTTGTAGAAGTTGTCAAGAGGAAACCGGAGCCCGGCTTTTAATTGCTCTTTATATATCATGATCGCATCATTTTCTTCAAAGAAGTGATCAGCTCAGATATCGTCATGGCATCTGATAAGCTCGTACGAGTCGGTCCAAAGGTTGTACTCTTGACTAATCAATTGCAGATCGGTTTCTTAGAGGACTGACGGTAACTCATCTACGGGAAGATTTTCTCTCCCAGAGAAAGGTGTTCGTCTTGATTGTACCGCTTGATCGTGGGCTGAAGCAGAGGTCATAGGAGGCTCAGGTCGCCCACTCGGCCTGACCACCTCAACTTCGTCCGACGTCCAAGAAATATGGACGGAAGGGGGGGCTCGCAGCTCTCTGACCCTCGGCACCGCTTATTTTCAAAGAAATAAAAGAAGTTTAACTAAGAGAAGGATTAAAACCCTTACCGGAATGTGATCGGTGCCGGAAAAACTTGAAGAAACAAGAGAAATTTTGAAGTTGCTAGCAAAGTACTGAAAGTGACATAAGAGAGCAACTGACTAACCCTCCCCCTATTTATATTTGTTTAAGCATTTAATGCTCATGAAGTCCCAAGCGGTGCTTCGGTTAGCGGAATCGACCCGCTTTCTTGACACGTCGCGAGAAGGTTCCAGAAACATAATAAATAAAATAAAATGAGATCAGTTAGCTAAGGCTGTCAGATTAGGGCAAATGTTCAGAGTCACAGATTGGCTAAGGATGATTTAGTTAGGGACCAGATCGGATATGCACATCAGAGATCGGAAATTAACCAATGCAATAATTAAATAATGACCTTCAAATAAAATTTCATTTCATTTTCAAAAGGTCAGATTATATCATTTGGGTGATCCCAAGAGATTGGATTACACCATTGAGAGAACCTTCAAAGATCAAATTTCATCGTTTGGGTGATCTCAAATCGAAGAGTTCGGGGAGAGGGGCCCGATATGAGAGATCCGAAAAGGGTCATAATAGAGAGATCGGAAGAAATGAGAGATCGGAAAGCACGAAGAGGATGAGATGACTTCTAATAACTCTCTACATAATCAGAGCCGAGGTAGTTAAAGCGTTGCAGGCATGATCAAATCTTCACCACATGCCTCATTTGTAGAATCGCCCACCTTTCTGACAGATGACAGTTATGACAGTTCTGTACATCACAATACCCACCATTGATTATACTTGCAAGGACGAACTCAGAGCCCTTGGATCAAAAACAGACGATAGGTCCAGCGCCTTTTATTCCCAGCCCTCGGATCCATCTTGTAAGGCAGGATCCTGAGCCATTGGATTAGGAAGAGAAAGGATGGATATTCTGGATAGGATCCCAGTCGTCCGTTTTGATTCTCTTTAATTTTCAGACATCAGATTATGTCCTTTTAAATCCAAAGCTTCCGTCTCCCCAAGGGGAGATCCTGACCCTTCATTAGTAGTACCCGTTCCCTATAAATACCTGCATGCAATACTGTAGAAGCAACGGACAAATAAAGGGTGGTGGTGATTATAGTGGAAAGGCTCTGAAATTTAATTCAGTCTTGCTGCATTACCATTCTAAGCTTGCATGAAAATTGAGAAACTTCAGAAACTAGTTTTCTCCAGTATCTCCATTGATAGAGAGTTTTCGAACCCTAAAATCCTTCATTTTCAGTTTGTTCATCACTTTACTACACCATTTTCGTTCAGTTACGTCTTCATCACCCCAACATTAACACATTATTCTTTTAGCTTGATCTCATTCTGACCCAGTTTCCGTCGCTTCGGTTCAACAGCTTTTTAACCTGGCTTTTGCAAGCTCGAAGTAAGTATTGGTCCTTGTATCACCAGCTTTCAACTCAACAATATTTGTGATATTCAGAGTCAGTTTGATAGCCTCGACCTCACACAGATAAGTATCCAGACTGTTACCTTGTAGAACGCTCGTGTTTTACTCTCTCTGTTTTTATTCTCAAAATTTTCATTAAGCTCAGTTATACTAAAAATCCCCACGTAGATCCTTCAGGCCAATAGTTATTCTCTTGAGTTTACTTTTTCTATTCATCAGTTCACGTTATTTATTTGTTCTTAGTTTTTACTTCCTTCGAACATAGGCGTTCTGGTTACGGGTAACTTGTAGGCAATTTAGTAAAATGTTGGTAGCAGTATCTTAATGTGAAAGTCTCTTTAAATAAATAAAATAACTAAAGAATGAAAAGGGAATCTGAGGAAAAGTTATGAGGTCGGGCTACTAAACAAGTCTAGAAAATAACATAATAGAGCGGGAACCGAAATAAGGTTGGACCCCAGATTAATAACCGAGAGAGATCGGATGTAGCCAGCCAAAGAGTTCGGACAAGGTAGTCATATACGAGATCGGTGAAAAGTTCGGTCTTATGTCACGAACACTTTAAGAGGTCGGGAGAGAGTTCTTACCTGATCCTCATTCAAACAAAACACGGAGATCAGAGGAGAGTTCTTATCCGAGATCCTTCATTAAAATTTTAAGCCGAACACTTTAAGAGGTCGGGGGAGAGTTCTTACCTGATCCTCATTTAAACAAAACACGGAGATCGAAGGAGAGTTCTTATCCGAGATCCTTCATTAAAACTTTAAGCCGAATACTTTAAGAGGTCGGGGGAGAGTTCTTACCTGATCCTCATTCAAACAAAACACGGAGATCAGAGGAGAGTTCTTATCCGAGATCCTCCATTTAAAATTTTGAACCAAAGAGGTCGGGGGAGAGTTCTTACCTGATCCTCATTCAAACAAAACACGGAGATCGGAGGAGAGTTCTTATCCGAGATCCTTCATCAAATTTTAAACCAAACACCCTAAGAGATAGGGGAAGAGTTCTTACCTGATTCTCGCCTAAATTAAAACAGGGAGATTGGAGGAGAGTTCTTATATGAAATCTCCCACTCAAAACTCTTAATAAAATATATCTAGAGATCGGGAGAAGTTCCCTGCCCGAGCTCTCTTAACAAAATTCAAACTAAATGATATGACCCCAATACGCAAGATAATTTCACTCAAACACTTATTCACTAAAGGGCCATCTCACGAACTTGTGTTCTTGGGTAACCCAAGATAAGTGAAAAATCAAATATTCCTTATTTTTGCACAAAGGATTAACATCATCACTATCCCAACCCCCTAATTACCCTTTTAATTTACGAAAGTGCATAACACTAAATCTGTTTACCCTCATTGAGGGACGAGGCGGGGTGCCTAACACCTTTCCCACCCGTATATGGACCCCGAACCTAAAATCTATGTTTTCGAAGTGGTTACTTTTAATTTATTTTCGCGAATGATTTTCTTTAATTTCCCTCAAAATTAAAGTGGCGACTCCTCACTTTTCCCACTTCAGTGAAGAGCTTTCGTCCAGGCGACCGCAAAATATCTTACGACAATATTTAACTCAAATAAAGAGATTTTTAAAAATAATTTAGTATTTTTATGTTATAGTATGTTAACATAATATAATTATATTAAAATATTCATAATAATATATAAATTATTAATTCACATTTTTTAGTGTTTGGACACTCAAAAAATAGTCAACAAATAATAATTTTCTGATTAAAAAAATGAAATCATTTTAAAGAAAATGATTTTATATTTTTTAAAAAATAAATTATTTTTTAAATTTTGATAATCTTATTAAAATATTAAAATACTTATATATGTATAAAATATATTATACCATTAGTATAATATTGTATATGATAATGAAAAATATTTTTTTATGAAAAATAATTTTTATAAAAAATAATTTTTATATAAATTATATTTCACAAAATAAATAGAGTCTCAAATTTATTTATTTTTATCATTGAAACAATTATTAATATAATTTAAAGTTAAATAATATTAAAACTTCATTTAAAGTTAAATTTAATATAAAATAATTTAATATTTTTATTACTTTTTTAAAGTTTTTAAAATATTTTTTTAACTTTCTAAATTTTAATTTATGGAATTAAGTAATTCATGTATCATGTGCTATATAATGATAAAATTACCATAAATATAATTTATTTTTATAAAACTATAATTTAAAGAAAATTGCAATGTTATGATGTGTTCTCGCTTGATGGGGCTTATGAACCCACAAATAATGCTTTTACGTTTTTCACTAGTAAATGATAAGAAAAACTAACACTATGCTTGGAAAATTTTTTAGAATAGAAGTAAAATAAAGGCTAAAAAATAAAGAATATATATTTTATATTTATTTATTTATTTATTATTTTTACTTAGATGAATAAAAAATAAAAAAAATTATTTCCTCTTGTTTGAAAATAAAAAAATAAAAAAAAATAAAATTATGATAAATATATAATTTTATTCTACATACTTGAAAAACTTAAATTAAAAGTGTAATGTGTGGTACACTTTTCTATCAACTCTTCTCATTTTCCATCTGATTTAGAGAGCAAATAATATATCAAAATAAATATTATTTTATCAATAATAAGAAATTGGGTTTGCAACCTTTACGCAATGGTGGATATCAATTGTTGAGAAATTTTGTGGCGTTTCTTTTGTGTCAAACTCATTAGCAATCACCTGTTGGATTATTTAGAAAGATTGGAACAAGGCTACTTTTGAGCATTGTCAATTAAATCCTTAAGAATCATCTCTTCGTATTCATGCTAACCTCTCTTAATTGGATTAAGCCCTATCTCTCAAGATCCCTTCAATCCCTGGAATCTTTCCTCCTTCTTCTATAGTTTCTTGGATTCCCTCACCCCAAGGAGTTTTGAAATTCAACTTTGATGTTGCTTGGAAGGATAATTGTTAGGTTGCTTCTATTGTAGTAATGGTTACAAATTTCAACAGTGAGATCATTGATGGTGTAGCAAAGAAACTTATTCAGGCTAGCCCTTTAGTCTGATAATATAATACCCCTAATTTTTAAATAATTATTTTATATATAAATATAAATATTTTAGTGTAACCCCTGGTGTTAGACTAAAATACATGTCTAAGGTGTAAGAAGAGTCTCGTTAGGGGTTCACATGTGGAGTATAGAATCCTATTTTGTGTTCTTCTGTAACTCCTTATTTCTAACTTCTGTGTTATACCTTGGGTAATATAAGAGTATTTCAGTTAGTGTCTTAGTATTTGTGAAGTACGTAGAGATGTAAAATAGAATTAGCAGGCATGTTGAGATCTGCCATGAGGATACGTACTCCAAGAAATGCTATGTTTCTGTCAATACGGGTTTAAGTGGCGTGCCTCTTTGGTATAAGACATGAGGACATAAAGGTGATTTTTAGTAATATAGCTACCCAAAGTGAGAGTGAGAGTACCACTACTGGCAGTCATTGGTGGATAGCCTAGTCATAGTAAGTTCAGGCTATCAGTGGATTCAAGAGATATAAGAGATCAAATGATCTAGTATGTCGGGACGCACCGTAGTAACTAGACAATATTCTCGATATTTGTGTTGTAAGCTATAGATTACAGTACCGACATAGGATTATTGTGTAGAGCTATGTGCTTCCTTGTGGTGCACCATGATTAGGGTGTTTGTAAACAACCTCTGTTTTTGTACGGTTATGTCAAGACAAAGTTTTATTTCTGTAGAGGAGTTAAGAAAACTCTTAGTTAGGGTTTAAGACCCTAGAGATTGAACACCAAAGGTCGCAGTTGGGTGATAACTAGAGTCAGTGACTCAGTTATCCTACTTTGAGCGCAGAGTTAGAGCATAAGTGGCACAAGACTAGAGGTTTTAGAATGATTACAATGTAATGGTGACACCTACTTGGTGGGATCATCTGGTCTCTGGTATGAGATCGTTGGCAGTGTTGGCATTATAGTGGATGTATTGCCTAAAGTTTAATGAAGATAGCACCTCTTTCGCGTGACATTAAAGCATAAGTACGACTCTACTCTCTAAAGGAGATTAACGGTTATGAATAATATTTGTAGCCTGCGAAATGACATTCTAGGAATGTTGACAATATAAAAAGAGAGCAGACAGCTTTATATAGTTGTGGTAATGGGGTTGAGGTAGTACCTCTCTTGTAGTCAGTTATACTGTAGAGTATGGTAATATTTTTTTGAGGAGAGACAAAAGAGTACTACTAATATAATGATCTATAGAATGATGTCCTAAATGGGATTGGGGAGTGTGGCAGAGAACAGTTGGCCAGGGTATATTGGATAGGGTATAAATTTCATTATAGGAACCATAGGTGATTAGATTTTGATGGATGAAAATCATGTGAATTGAATGACAGGTTATGATGTTCAGTATCTTAAGTTTTGACTAATTGAGTGGTCGAAGGACCAATTCTGAGTATTGTAAAGGTGAAGATGACCTAGTAGAGATACTAAAGGTATAGTTACCTAGCATAACTGTCAGGTCAAGAAGAATGAAGCTAAGGAATAAAGTAATCAAGGGTTCATTTTGGATTAGGATAAAAGAGATGAATTAAAGAGCAAACCAAGTAGCCAAGAATAGGACAAGACTAGGGAGATCAAAGAGAGGTATGAAGCACATCAAGTGCTATCATGAGCAAGGTAAATAGGATGAACTGAAAGGCAATATTAGAAAACCTAGAACGAGGGTACATGAGTGAGGACAGCTGTCAAGATATAGAATACAAAAGTGTAGAACTTAGAGTAGGTCATGGTTCAGGAGTGTCAAGAGCTAAAACATGGGGTTCAGAGTTGCAAGATATGGATCAAACTCTGTTTATTCTTGTTTCCAAGATATGGATCAAACTAAAGTTATTTTATTTTATTATTATTTGATATTTTTCTTTTATATTTTGGGTATGTAGGAGATTCGAATATTCAATCTGTCAGTTGAAACTATCTTTCTTTTATTGAATATAACTATTGTCTTGGAGGTTTCAGGTGACTGGTAATTATAGTACATGGCACCGTTTTAGTCCCTTTTAAAATTTCTCAGCATTAAATTTGTTATTAAATGAAATTTTAAATCAATATTTTAACAATTATTTTACATGTGACTTTCTAGAGTTTTATTTTTATTGAATTTTATTCCGATTTTGATTAAATAATTAATTTTATCAATTATCTCTGCATTAGAGCCATTAGTATTCCGGGAACAGGCCCTTAATGTCTTTATATTGATTGATATCTGACTATAAATTTATCGATGTGTTGTACTAAATTTATTTGAGATTGATTTGATCTTATTGACTCTAAAAAATTATTGAAATAAACTATTGGAATCACACTATCAGTTATTATTTGCTATTTGAATTTTTTTTTTGTTGATTTTGATTGATTTGTATAAATTGATTTTCTATTTTGAATTGGTACATGTGTCAAGTATCTGTTTTTGTTATCTGGTCCCATCATATGGACTATCATAGTATTAGGTTGCATTGTTGAGTCATGCATCATTGCAATTTATGGTTTGCATTAGTATCATATGCATTGATATCTGTAAAAGAGGAGGAAGGTATCTAATATCTGGTAGTGCGCTTACCATCTGGCCTTTGATAATGTGGGGTATCATCACCCTGGTGTATTGTATAAAAAAAAATTTATTGAATAAATTTCTTTTATATATATGTTTTATGAAATTATTTTATTAATGATTTTGATAGCATGAGCATAATTTTATTGAATAGAAAATTTATTATGAAATTAATCAAGCGTCTGCCTGTTCTTATTCCGTTATGTGCTATAATTATCATTCACTGAGCATTAGCTCAAACCACATTTTCTCTGTCTGTTATCTGTTTCAAATCAGTAGAATTCTGCAGCTGATCCAAATATTCAATCCATTTTCTAGAGAGGGACAATCTTTGATTTGTTCTCATGGTATGCCCAAATTTATGTTTTCTCGAGCTAATAATTAGTTTAGTTTATTGAACAGTTTAAGTTTTTATTTTAAATCTGTAGAGACTCCGTAGTTTACTTATGGATCTCTATGATGTTTATTCAATATTTTGTTTATTTGGATTTTATCTATTTTTTAGGATTAGTGAGTGATAATATATTTATTCAAGATACTTTGATAAGGCTTGCATGATTTAAGAATACTTAAATTATGCGCTGATCACGACACAAAATTTTGAGTCGTGAAAATTGAGTACTGAAGATGTCAGAAAAAGACTGAAGAGTGGTTTGAGGTACGAGTTTTGCTATGAAATGATGAAAATAGCTAGGACACTACAACAGACAAAAGAGCTATGCAGATCCTAAGTAAAAAGGATTTAGAGTTTGCAATTGGCGATTATGTATTCCTTAAGGTCTCTCCGATGAAGGGAGTTATGAGATTTAGGAAGAAGGCCAAGCTCTCATCCCGATACATAGGGCCAGCTTGCATCTCGATACACAGAGTCTTTTAAGATTACTGATAGAGTTGGAGCAGAGGCTTATCGATTGGAGTTACCACCAAGCTTTTCTCACGTCCACCCAGTATTCCACATTTCCATGCTTAGGAAGTACATACTTGATCCTTCCCATGTGTTACAACCCGATACAATGGAGTTGAAGGAAAACCTAACCTTCGAGGAGCAGCCAGTATCTATAGTGGACTTTCAGATGAGGTAGCTAAGGTCAAAATAGATCCCTATGGTTAAAGTTTTGTGGAGGAGCCAATCGGTAGAAGAGTGTACTTGGGAGTCAGAGCAGGACATGCGTAACAAGTACTCGTACTTGTCCATTGTGTAATCTTGTAATTCTTTATTATGCCTTGTGTAAAATTCAAAGACAAATTTTCTGCAAGGGGAGGAGAATGTAACACACCTAATTTTTAAATAATTATTTTATATGTAAATATAAATATTTTAGTCTAATCCCTGGTGTTGTAGGCTTTGAGTAGGTATGTTCATTTCATGACAATTAGATCGTCGCCCGGATCTACAATTCGGGCTGAGTAGATAAACTGTGAGAATCACTTCGGAACTGAATCAAAGTTATAGGCTGCCCCACCATTTTCAGACGTCCCGGATGCGTTCTAAGTGTCAAAATTAACATAGGTAAACCCGAACTCTGAGTTTCTTCAATTTTATAGTGCTAGGTTTAGATTAAAAATTCATAAAATATTCGTAGGTAGTTAGAAAATTATAATTCCTTTTGTATTAGCTTAGTAATATTGCTAAGGACCACAGGGCAAATTTTAGAATTTTTAGAGCTCCTTTGGGTGATTTTGGCAAAAGGGTTAGTTGTAGGGACTAAATGGTAATTTTTCAAATTATGTTTGTTGACTGATTGGATAAGCCCAGGAGGGGTCATGTGATGTGATTGAGTTGTGATTGTGAGACTTGTGGATATATAAGTATATTTTGAGTCATTTTATAGATTGGGTAGGTCTTCGGTATAGGGAGAAATCTGTTGGATTTTCGACACAACTTAAAGTGTCTTTGGTTCTTTTAAGCTTGTATTGAGTCAATTATATTAAACAATTGTAATGTAATTATCAGGTGAGCCGGGACAGCCTTTCCCCTCCGCCCAACCACCACAATGACCTCGGTTCACGTCTGTGAGTAAAATATTAATTTTAATTATAATTTCAATATTATTATATGTTCAGGTATGCCCATGCATCACTTATAAATACATATCTATGTAGTAAACATTAGACATTTTTTATATTGCATTCTTAACTGATAAAATACTATGGATGTCGTTTTATGGTAATTTGGAGTAGTGTGCGTATGTTGGTGTGCGTGTGGTATTGGATATGGATCGAACGAGTAGACACAACTGGAGCTTGACTCGCTGGGACCCGATCCTTTTATGAATAAGTCAAGGTAGGCACGGCTCGAGATAATCTCGCTGGCCCTCGCATTTGGTCTATTAAGTAAAAGTCTGGCTTGAGATGTACTCGCTGGCAAAGGTTGGATTAAGAGAGCTGTATAGGGGATTAGCTCCCATATACGTACTGTTTTAATATTATATGGGTGTGTAAGTGCTCCAAATTACCCTTTTTATTATTTACGATGTGATTTGTATGAAAACTATGAAAGTGTTGCATTCCACTCTTTAGGATGCATTAGTTTTAGATAGCTATAGAAATTGTACTTAAAATCGATATTTTACTTTCTGAGTCGAACGCTCACTTCTATTCACCTATTTTTTCAGGATACATGAGGTCATTTATTGAGTGTAACTTGCTCTCTTTTTCACAGGTCTACTATCGGTATTTAATTGTATTTGTTCTTTTATTCTGTTGTAGAACTCTGCATGTATTATTATTATTAATGATGTATTCATTTTGATCTGTTATGTATGAATTAACTAGAATTGTAAGCATGATATATGAGTATGCATGGATCACTATTGGGTTGAATGAGGGAGCTGAGCTCTCATTTGAATTAGTATTGTTATGAGTATGTGGAGGGTAAGCTGAGCTCCCCAAATTATTATATATATTGTGTTTACGGGTCTGATGAGTCAAAAACTCCCCGTTGGATGGTCCATGTTATGGCTGGACTCTGTCTAGTTGATTTCTTGAAATTGGGCTCAATATGGGCCTTAGGATTGGATTAAGGAATAACTATGCTTACTATGGGCCTCGGGGGCTTTAGGCTGGCTCAGGTCCTAGTGCCGATTTGGGCCATAGGTTGGGTCGTGATAGATAAGCTCAGGATCTTTTAGAAGTAGTTTTGATGGCAAAGAACATGAGTGCTATCTCAATCATCTTTGAATCAGATTCAGGGTTACTTATTTCAGCTCTATTTGATCCTCTGTTCTCAAATTAGCATATTCAAGCTTTAGTTATGGCAATCAAAAGTATTATCTCTTATTTTAGAGAAGTACAGTTCTCATTGATTAAAAGGTAAACTAACAAAAAAGCGGATTGTGTTGTAAAACTTTTGTTTAAGAATTCATTGCCTTGTAATTAGGATTTGTAATTTGCCGTAAGAACTTTGCTCTATTCTATTCTGTCTATTGATGCCCTTGTGGCTAGTTAATGCAAAGGATTTGCTTTAAAAAAAAAAAAGAACATAAAGATTATTTTACATTCTCTTTTTATTTTCTTTTCTCAAGAAAAGTGTCACTCTCATATTGTATTTAGGGACATGGGCATAAGATCTGTTACAGTAAATGTTAACTAATTAATTATTAATTTGATTAGAAAATATTTAGAGTTATAAAATTGTTTTAATATATGAACTTGAATGGTTTTTATGATTATTTTATTTTAAATATAGTAAAATTTAATATTTAATTTTTTTAAAAAGTCACTTTATTAAAATAATAATATATATTTTTAAAATATACAATATATAATATTTGTATAGATTGATATAATAAAATATTAAAATTTGATATATTTACTTTTAATAATAAAAATATAGTAATAATATTGATTTAAAAAATAATATTTTATTATAATGTCTATAAGAATAATATATGTTTAAATTTTTTAAAATTTTGAGAAGGCTTTTCAGTTGCGCTTAATTGGACCTAAACCCCTCTGTTTGCAAGCTTTGAACTCATTCTTGTATCACCGAGCCTTGTTTTCCAGGTTGATCATTGAATCTCGTTGTTTTTCATTGGGTTAATTTGTTTTTTTTTTTTTGATGGTATAAGACTCGATTTCGTGTATGAGAACATGTTACTATTGAGTGAATACAATAAATTTATGTTAAAAAAGAAGAGTGAATACCATAAATAAGTATTTTAATTGCTTTCAATCAAGGTCGAAATGCAGAAATCCAATAAAGAGATTGCCGTTTCAAGTAATAACCAGGTTGTGGAAAGCGAAGAAGAGATTGAATCATCGTTTTCTTCTTCAGAGGAAGATGTGGGTGCTTTACAAATGTCCTAAAGGTCGTTACTTTTTTCAATTAATTTAGTTTCCTTTATTTATTTTTTTTTCTTTGATGAGCAGGGGAGCGAGATAGAGAGAGAAATTGCAGATGCTAAGTTTGAGGAGCTGCAAAAGGCAAGGTCTGATGGGTCATGTTCCGTTTATCAAAAGCCCAAGCAAGATATAAAGTCTGGTAGAGCTAACAAAAATATGTACTTTTACAAGTTCGTGATCAAAATCCGTCTGTTTGTACGCCTTCTAATTTTGATTCGATATTGATTTGCTTGGCTTGTCATTGGTGATGTTGCAGTTGGTCATTGTGGTGTCCATGTTTATGTGTGTGTGTGTGTATGTAGGCCAATGGAGGTTAGTTGCAAGAAGCCTGTGAGTCTGTTTCGAGAGGTTGTTCAAGCTCCTAAAGAGGTATTCTTGTTCTTTTCCTTTCTCAGTATTATTATAGGGAGGTTATAGGAAGTCTGAACAGAACGAAAGGATGGGTCAAGGAATGAATGCATTTGTAGGGGGTGGAAGTTGTATCCAAGATAAACTGAAAGAGGCTCAATAAAGATGGTATGGGCATGTCCACACTAAAGCAGTAAATGCACTTTCAGAAAAGGTCGAACATCGAAACTTGTTAAGAGGGAAGATGGAAGAAGATAATAGGTTAGAATGATGCTGTTTGATTTAACGGATGGATAACAACTAGATTGGGAATGAAGCTAATTTGAATTGTTTATTTAGAAGCAGATAAGCATAGCAATACAATTGCACTTTTGGTGCTTATTTATATTCATAGTTTCAAACTTTATTATTGAACTTTGTGTTTTGGATTATTATTCTCCCTAGTATGATTATCGTTTGTTTTCATTATGGTAGTTTCAGCTCATTTACATGATACTGCATGATTGAAGTTTGGGTTGTTTCCCTTTGAAAATGTGAAGTTTCAAATTTTGTAGCAGAAATGATGGAATCAGTTTAGTAGCAGCTTGCTTTTATTGTTTAGTTAATTACGCTGGACATTTGATGTGCATAGATGGTTATTTTTATCGACAGGTGGTATGTGATCCCTGCTTTGTCTTTGTGTGGTAGACTTGATATTGATGGGTAAGCCATATTTGTCAGTATCTGTTATTCAAGAAGCACAATTTTTTTGGTTTTATGGTTTGCTAAGCTTCAATTACTGCTTTGCCTATTAAATGAGAAAGAAGAAAAGATAAAAACAAATGGTGAGTGGGTGGATGAATGTTGAATGAGAGGATACTTAAAGTTCGGAAAGGTGTTTCTTCAATTGATTTGTATAGGTCTACAATTAAGTCTATGCTTCTCATGTAAAAATACATTATTTGATGTTTGCTTTATATTGTCAACAGTGTATGTTTGTCTTCTTTGAGATTGATAATGAAGCGATTTTGGGGTTGGTTGCTTCCATTAATTCACTAATCCCTATGCCTTTCCTTTCCAATTATCTGTTGAGAAAAAAGATCTTACCATGTTAATGTTATTGATTTGTACATCCCTTTTGCTTTTGTAGCTGTTCTTAATTGTTAGGAATGTTATACATGTGCTAGTATCAATAGGGAATTGAGTTGTAATTTTGGGATATCAATCAAATAATTCAAGAATTCTCTAAATTATCTTTCTATCTTCCACTTTCTCTCCCTCAGTCTCTCTGTTTCCCTCCTTCTCCTCCTTCCTCTTTCTTCTATTTTCTTCCTCCTCTCTGTTTCTTCCCCTTTCTTCTATTTTCTTCCCCCATTTCCTCTATTTTGGCCTAGTCACAACAACTGGTATTAGAGCTCAATGATTCTGAGGACCTGACTGTTATTTCTTTAGCAAAACTGGTGAAGAAGAAACATGTGATGGAAAATTCCAAGCTTCTAAGTCCTGAACGAATGCAATCTTGGGAGCAGAAAATTCATGACTTGAGCTAAGAAATGCATGCAACCTTCGAGATGGACCTAGAATGTAAGTGAGAATTGAATAAAAAAATGGATCAAATCTTGGAATTACTAGCTCAAGAGTTGGGTCTTGCCATTGCCACTGAGAAAGAAGGGTGCACAAGTCTAGGTTGTTCCAATCTTGAAGAAGAAGATTGCAATTCTCAGGGCGGTGATGAATGATGATATAGTCGTCGTCTACAAAGAAGGTTCTGGGAAAATTGTTTGCTTCAATCTTGAAGAAGAAGACAAGGATTGTGATGGCAAAGAAGATCAAGTTCTTGCCCTCAAATTGAATTCTTCTTTTAGGGGGTTCACAAAAGGAATGAAATCTTCAATTCAGGATGGTGATAATATAATTGCTGCAATTCAATCTTCTGAAATTCTTGAGGATGACCATGGAGTGTTGATGGATAAATTTGATTTTATTCCAAGGAACTTTATATCAGAATTTTTTTCTTGTTGCTGTGGTTGTTCTTGAGGAAAAAATGAAGCAGTGGAGGGAAGAAATTGGGTGTGGAGGCATCAGTCTTATAGCGGTTGTGATATGGAATTGCAATTAATAATCATGTGATCCTTAAAGAAGAGAGGTTTGAAATGTGGAGAAGACAAAGGAAGAAGATGAATCTTTATCAGAAGAGGACCTCTATCATGAAGGTGTTTCTTGAAATTACTATGCAAAGATTCAGCAATTATGGAAGCAAGAAAAAAGAGGACAGCGATGGACAGTGCACAATTGATTGAGGAGCTGTTTCTTTTCATCCTTGGGGACAAGGATGATCTTCATGGGGAGGGTAATTGCTAGGATTGCTATAAATGTGCTAGTATAAATAGAGAATTGAATTGTGATTTTGGGATGCCAATCAAATAATTCAAGAATTCTCCAAAGTCTCTCTCTATCCTTCTCTCTTTCTCTCCTTCTTCTTCTCCTCCTCCTTCCCCTTTCTTCTATTTTCTTCCCCTTTTCCTCTATTTTCTGTTTGGTTGTGGCCTATTCACAACATAAATTTATTGGAATTCATGGACTATTATCCATAACACTTCATCACGCTATAGTTTTTTCAAGCTTCTATTTAATTGAATTTTGTAACTAGGAATGTTCTTCCCTTAGGCCTTAGCCATGGAGTACATTAACCAAAGGATACTAATTCTGTTTGTCTGGGAATCAGTTAAATATTAGATGGTTCTCAGCTAGTTGATTCTTGTTCTTCAGCATTCTGATTGTTTTTGTATATTGTAGTCGTGTTGTCATTAAAGCTGACAACTCTTGAATTTATTGCTAACTGATATGTTTCTAATTTAATTGGGGTATCAAGAAAAATTGTGTTATTTGTACAATTCCCTCTCTCTCATGGATGTGTAAATAATAGTCACTAATGGATTTTGTAGGTTTAGGAAAAGGTACAATTTTCTATTTGAGAACAACCTTCCTACTGAAAGAGAGGTAACTTTCATAAACTCATTGAGGGCAAATACATTCTTAGTTTCTTGTATTTGTGTTTTTTTTTTTCCTCATACAAATTTACATTTTGGATGTAAAGGAATTAAAGAAGCAACTGAAGAAATCTAATGACCCGAAAGTTATTGATCAATTGAAGAACCGTATATCTTGGATTGTAAGTACTTATGTTTGGTTAAAATTGGATGAAATGTTACTCCAAAACTGATCATATGCCTGACTTGATTACTTATTTGTTTAACCTTGTTTTATCTCTTCCAATCATGTCTTAACAGGATAAACAATTAAAGTTTGAGTCAACAAAACAAACTGATGCTTCAATGCTGGCTGAGCACAAGAAGAAAGAGAGAGAAGCAGCAAAGCAAGGCAAACAGCCATTTTATTTGTAGAAATGTAACGCACTCTTTATCTCTGTGTGCGCGCGCGCGCGCGCGCTATTGTCTCTCTTTTTTGCTATCAGAAAGCAACTTCCAGACGACTTTCCTGAAGTTGCTGATCTCTTAGACTTGTTTTGGCTGTAAAAAGGAAATTGAACCTTGAGCATGCATGTATGCTCTTATCACGTTGATAATGGTGGTTTGCCATTATGAATCAAGGAGCTGAGGCCACTGCATTTGAATTACTTTTGCCATCCATTGAAAGGTAAAGCATGTTTAGTGAAAAAAGCATGGCAAAGTAGTGCTTTGAATATTTTGAATAGAACTGCACTTTAACAATGTTGATACTTGATAGCATGGCTAGTGTTGATGGATCTTCATGTTGTTCTGTGCGGGGACAATAATTACGGCAAGAATGGAAAGTGAGATTTCTACTGAAATAATTGTAGTTAGAAGAATAAATATAAACCCTAGAAGTTGTTGGTCAGGGTCTTTGGCTTTGTATTGCTGCTGGTCGTGATATGCGGACAACTTGAAGTTATTGTCAGAAGCAGTAATCCTTCTTGATAGTTCAAGCCTAATTCAAGTCAAATCATCTGTCTGTTTGTCCCCTTATTTTATTATCATTTTTAGTCTATCCAAGTATTTGCTTAAATGAACGAATAGACAGGTCATTCAGATAGATAGTACATGAATGCTGACTAGCTTGTTCTTTGCAGCTGAAATACGGAAGCAAAGGCTAATCAAGAAATTCTCCAAACTTAAGGTATGTGTTACATGCGAAAAGGATAATAGAGCAATTTGAAAATGTTACCTCTGAAAGTCCATTTAATCAACTACACGGTTTCGCTAACAATTGCATCTTATAAAATGATTTAGGAATCTGGCTGGCTTGAATCTTTCATTGAGGAAAGGAGGAGGAAGGATGCTTCAAAGGACCACAGATACATTCCATACCGCAGGTCCAGTAAAACTGGGGAACAAAGCTGGTGTTTGGTGGTCAACGGAAAGCATAGTTGTTATTCCTTATTCTTTGCCATGGTGGTTTGGATATGCAATCTATGTGCGTTTGGTTGGTTTAAAGAAACCAGAGTACATGACGCATCTGGGTGTCATGGTGCCTTTACTTTTGAGAATTCTGATATGGAAAAAAAAAGAACAAAAAAATATATTTTTGTAGCAGTGGTTTCTGTTAGGCTTAATGTTGATATGACAGGAATTGATTCCACTGATTCTATTTGAGTTAATTACTTGAGAAAGTCCACAGGGAAGATTTGCAATTGAACAAGGAAAAAGAAACTATATTTTTGTAGTTATATTACTTGAAGAACTGAACATGATGGATTTATTCCATCTTAATTGAGTTGTTAATTACTTGATACCTTGTTGCTTTATGTCTAATTGCAAAAGGAATTATACCTGATAAGGATTATCCTGACAATTATTTCTAGCCACAACCATTTATTTCAGTATTTGTAATTGTTCCCTTGCTTTCTGTTCCAGCTTTGTGTTCATGTTCAAATATTAAAGCTATAAAAATTAATTACAAAACTTATTCAAAGTTTAAGCCTTTTTAGTTATCTCTAAATTTTTAGTGTGGTGCTAAATATGTTGGAATTTGCTAAAATGACAGAGGAAAATAAACACAGAGGAAAAAAGGACAAAGCTTATATTTTTTTAATAGCTTTTATTATTTACAAATATTAATTCGGATTTGGTTGAGCACAAGTCCTCTCTCACGAGAAAATGAGGCCTATATTCCATAATTTATGGATATTTTTTTTTGAATTGGGAAAAATTAAAAATTTTTGGGTATACTGAAGCATCTCATAATTTTTCGGATTTAGAAATTCATCCTCAATTCTGACAGAGAGGTGTATTTGGCGTGCCCTTGTTAACACGTGTCACTCCACACACCGACGCACCGGTCATCTGTCTTCGGCAATCGGCACCAGCCGGTCACCACTCTCTCTCACTTGGTTGGTGCCACTTGCCAGTGTTGCATTGCTTCTTCCCGCTCCGTGCATATCTTGCCCCAAAAATGCGAAAAAGAGACTCCTCGCCATGGCGGTCGTGTGCAACCATTAGTAGCAGAGACCCTATTCTAATAACACCTTCAAAATCAAAATTCAGGTTTAATTTTAAAGTTTCGTACTTTGTGCCGTTTTCATTCCCCCTCTCTTTGGTCCTTTTTTTTTCCTGGGTACTACTTTGATCTTTGAAGTATTTTCTAGGAGACGTTTAAACAAAAGACCCACCAACATTTCTTTTTTTCGTTTTGCTTTTGTTGTTTTTTAAGAAAATGACCGTTTGGTTGCTTAGAAAATGTGGGAAAAGGGGATGTTTTAAAAAAGAAAAAAAGACTAAAGCTTTGAAATTTGGAATATTTCATTTAGTAGAGGCAGTGATAAATTTAAACAATTGTCCTTAAATAAATTTATATAATTATAAAATTTTTAAAATTTTTAAATTATAAAATTTATCTCTTTTAATTAATATTTTTTTATGTAACGTTTTATTAATATTTTTTATATAAAATATAAAATTATTTTATTTATATATAAAAAATTATTCTATTTATAAAAAATAAGATAATTCAATTTATATATAATTTAAGAAAAAAATATTAATTAAATTATATATTAAAATTATATAAAAATAATATTATTATTAGATAACAATTATCAAAATTTATGGATAGAAGCAGTATTCTAACTACTGAGAGTAGCGTGCATGGCTATTTTTATAAATGTAAAATTTTGTCTAGCTTTTGGAAGCCCAAAAGAGAAGGAGAAGAGGGGAAAGATTAAAGGGAGAGGCAGTTTCCTTAGAAATGAGTTTGTTTCTTTTGCATTTGTGAGCAAAATTTATTTTCTTCCGCTATAAACTACTCTGACCCTAGTGGAGATTTCTTTGTCGAGTTTCATTGTTGGAGTTTTCGTCTACTTTTGTGTATGATTATGCATATTACTGCTCTGCTTCTGATTTTTCCTCCTTCCACTCTTCTTTTCCCTTATATTCATTGTTGTGTTATAAACGTGTGATGTAGTGCTGTATTCAATTCCGCAATGGTAAATATGATATTGGATGAATTGCATGCTTGAAAATTGTATTTGTCCCATTTAATTCAAATGCTATCGTTAGATTATTATTCAGTCTAATATTTTGATATTATTATATGGATGTTTGCTTACACTTCATTGTGATTTATCTGTTATCAATTTATCATTCTTTGTTTCTGTTTCAACTTTGATCACGGAGGGTTGCAAACTTGCAATGTTTATTTATGTAGTTTTCTTTTCTTTTCTGGGATTAAAGTAATAGGTATTTTTTTTAATAGATAACTGGAGCCATGATATATTTTGTGAACTTAATAATGCTTAAAGTTAGAATTCTAATGTAAAATGGTTCAATTCCTCTTAGGTAGAATTCATTCAGATTTGAGCAACTTAGTTCTCTCTCTTTTCGAGTGCTTTTACACATTCATATTTTCGTTGTGTAAGCATGAAGAGCAACTGTCTGTGTGCTTCTTGGATATTGTCTGTGGGCTATTTTTGTTTTTGAGTGGTTATCAGTAAATTCCATTGAGACTTTATTTTTTTAACTTGGAAGCTTCAAGGGAGATGGCTTTTGAGGCCTTCATTGATTCCGAATGTCCTTTTGCATTCTGCTCCATGACATCAACTCAGGCGACTGGAGACTTGGCGCGGTCAAATTCTGATAATGTACAACATAAAGACGAGCAGTTCAATGCTGTCTAGGTTCTCTCTTTGGTGCCTCCTTGGAAAATATTCTAGGTATTGCAGCTAAGATTCCACACTCAAATGTGGATGTGGCCTCTGCCAGCACTAGTCCAACTGCTTTAAATGGTTTTACCAATTTGAGATTGAGAATTAGGGATAGTTCTTCACTTACTGGGGACAACTCAGCGGTTCCAAAATGTCCTGATATGCATAGAAGAGCCAATGCGGACATAGATCACATTAATTTACCAGCATTACCCCTGTTTTCTTCGCATAATTCAAGCATTCCAGGATCCTCCACTAATTGTGATTTATCCATAGCACAACTAGACTCCCATTCAGGCAGAAACCATTCACAATCGTGGAAGAAGAAACGCCAGCAAAGATGTCTCAATACCAAATCTCAGTCAGGATTGCTAAAGAGACAGAATTCACTCCTTAATACTGACAAACAGGTACTTTCTACTTCAAATGAGATGAATCAGATTAGACATTAAACATGATGCTGTTATACACCAGCATAACATTCAGCAACAACTGCCTAGTGGAGACTATGGGCAATTGCAAAGTCATTCTCCAGCACTAGTTGCATTGGTTCAGCAGCATACATTAGAAAATCAAAAGCAGCAAAAATTTTTACAGTCAGTTCCCGAGTTACGAGGAGTTGACTTGAAGAAGCAGAGGCAACAACAAATGAGGGAATACCTCCAACAGTTGGCAGATCAGCAAGTACATTGTATGCACCCTTTCAATGGTAATGTATGTTCACGCCAGCTGACACAGTACATGTATCATTTGCAGCATCGACAACCTGTGAGTCTCTATTTGATTGAAAATGTATTTATTCTCAATGTTATATCCCATTCAACTATGATTAGTACTTTTAGATGTCAAAGTTTCATGCATCAGGTCTCTTCATGTATGCATTATATCTATTTTAATGGCAAGCTTCCTCTAAATTCTGTAGTGAAGTGATACATCTTGAAGATGATCTAACTCTTTTTTCTTCTTACTATTTGGTCTTGTAGGACAATAGTATTGCTTACTGGAGGGAGTTTGTGGCAGACTATTATGATTCTTGTGCCAAGAAAAGGTGGTGTTTTTCTCTGTGTGATAGTGCTACACTTCATGCCAACAGTGTCTCCCCTCAGGCAGCCATGGTCAGTTTTATGCTGCCAATTTATTTCTCTCACCACAGTAGAATTGGTCTTTAAGATATATGTTTATCTTCTTCATGCATCAGTTAAATTTTAATCGTGCACTTAACAAACTGATGAGCATACACATATTCTCTTTTCATACATTGCCTATATGAGCTGATTCTGTATCATTGCATCTTTTGCTTCTTATTCCATTTGTTCTCCTTTCAATTTTCTTAGCTTGAATTTTTTCCCTTCTCATCTTTCAGGGCACATGGCAGTGTGAGTCATGCAGCACTAAATCTGGAAGGGGGTTTGGTAAGCAAATTAGCCACCCATGTGCGTTTCTTATTCAGCTGAAATGTGGCCATTATCTTTAAACTCCTTGTTATTTTTAACTTCCTTTTCTCACTTGGTGGCATTGAAGTTCTTTCTATCCTTTTCTTCTTGGCAGAGGCAACTTTCGAAATGCTTCCTAGGCTTAAAAAAATACAGTTTGAAAGTGGTATTATTGATAAACTTTTATTTCTTGAACGGCCACGTGAGTGCAGACTCTTTTCTGGGTTAATGATGTTGGAATTTGGTGAGGCAGTTCATGAAACTGTTTTTCACCAATTTCGTGTTGTTCGTGAGGGCAAACTCCGTATTATCATCACTCGTGGTTTGAAGGTGAGCTGTAGATTTTGCATATGGCATACTATATATAACGTGTTGGCATTCAAAATTTCACACATCTGGCATGTATTTCAGATACAATCTTGGGAATTTTGCTCAACTGACCATGAAGAACTGCTGCCTCGAAGTTTAATTGCATCGCAGGTACTTTGGGTGATCTAGTATCTGAAACAGTATGTGGACGCATTCTGGTCCTTACATATAGTTATTTGATTTGGTATCATACTTATTTTCATGATATATGTCGTTTTGTTTGCAGGTTAATGAGTTTGTTCATGCTGCACAAAACTGTCAGACAACCATTGATGGCAATGGATCAGATATCACCACAAGATCTAGAAGAAAATTGCAATATGTGAGAATTAATGGGCTCTATTTACAGTAATTGTATGAGTTGGTCCATCAAGCAGTCATATATGCAATTGCAAAGTGTTAAATAATTTATCTGTACTAGTTTGTGTGCCACACATGTTCATCTGTTATAGGCAATACAATAGAAGATAATATGATAACTGAAAAAATGCCGAGTGGACTGGTTTACAATTGGTGATTTGGTTCGCCTCAATTATGTTCTGATGTTTTAGTTAAATTTGAAACTAATTTCCAGCATCTATGTAGTATCTATTATCTACTAAATGAAGCTGGCTCTTGATGATCTATTTCATAGGTTATTGTCAGCTTGATGCAAGCTTGAAAACAATTTGGATCTCCAGCTGGTCGGAGAGTTGGGGTTCTCAAAGAGATACATCCGGTTCTTGCAGGTGTATGGAAACATTTGGCTTGTTTTGAACTGTGAACTGTTATCTGAATACCAGAGAGATCTTATGTATTAGTCGTTATGATCTAACAGATAGCGGATGTTTTCAATAGTATGGAAGACCTAATGACTTTCAGCTGGGAGACTAAGATTGGACCAATTGGTAAGAATGTTACTGTTGATTAGTTTTCATGCATGCATGTCATTCTCTCATGGTTATAACTGATCAAGGTACGTAATGTTGGCAGGTTTAAAAATGATTTATTGCTGCTGCTATACTACACACACTTCCACTAACATCCTTAAAATAGATCGCAATATGACTGTTAAAAGCCTCAATGTAAAGCAATGAAAAAGCCCAAGGGGGCATTTTAATAGTTCATACTCAGCTCAGAGGTCATGGGTCCAAATGTCATTGGGATTAGGGGCAGGGAAGGGGGTTTGTGGGAGGGAGTTTGTGTAACCTAGGGCTTAATAGACCTACTGATGAATCCAAAAAGGTAAAAACAGAGGGGAAAAAGATGCAAAACGAGGAGGAGCTTTCATCTCGGGGAAAGGAAAGATGCCTGACTATCTGTTGATATATTACTTGATCTGTGTGGTGCAAACGCTTGGATTTGTACAACAATGTTATTTTCATCTTAAACAGGTGAAAAAACCTTGAGATTTGCTGCTTTAAACATCAAAATGGTCTGTTTCTCTTCTGAACTCTTTAATTGTTAAAGTAGTCACCAATTCACTCTGGAAATTTATCTCTGATGTCAATGCTTGCTTGTAGAGAGCTTGAAGAGTTATTCCCAAAAACTTTCTGATGTGAACCTTCAAGTAATTGGTAACTTGAAAACCCACATTCAAGAATTAAATGAACAATATGGAAAGCACCAAATCAAGATGTATGAATTTGAATCTTTGAACCAGCACAATCAGATTGTTGTGTAATTCAAAGAAAATATCAGAAATGGGATTCTTGACCTAATTCATATGGAGAATGAATAAACCAAGAATATTATGCACATTAAACCTTGCAAGATAGAATCTCAGCAAGTTAATGAGCTTCACAAGAACAAAGGCAACAGCCAATTTACTCACTAAAGGAGCAGAAACAATCTCTCATTAATATTCAAAGTGTGTCCTCCACTCTCTCATTACACTTGTATTTATAGCCTCTTGGCTTCAAAACTAAAGACAAAAATATCCCTACTTTAGTAACAGCTGTAAGGAGCTTTAAGTCCAAACAAAAATTAATCTATCAAAAGACTAAAAACTCCTTACAAAAAGTAAATTTAATGCAGCAGCAAATAAGGGCATTTAAGTCCAAAAGAGAAGTGGTTATAACAGATGGAATATTCCTTGAAAAAGGTGCCAGCAGATACATGTACATGGGTTGGATCTGGTGCATGCATGTCCACAGGTTATTCCATGTAATCTAATGCTCCACGTGACACCTGGTCACTTCTAAGCATAAGTTTCACCAAATTTAATCCTTTATATTTTTCTTCATGCCATTCCAGCTTATAATCCTTGCTCCTTATGATTTCACAAATTAAATTCTGAAGTGATTTAGCTCTAGCTCTAGTAATTGGACCTTGGATGAAATCCTTTGTTGTGGATGTAGCTTGATTCTCATCACTTTCTGCCACCAAATTCCAGAAAGATGAATTTCAAGATAAGGAGAAGCTTGAGATTTCACAAGGTATGCCTACTGGCACTGTGTTCTTATCTTCTTCTAGTGCTCTTAGCAGCAATGAAAATTATAACTCAAACATGAGCAAGGATGGGCTTTTGACTACCTCTGAAAAGGCAGCATTGGCACATCTTGGTGATTACTGCAAATTGCTGAGACAGACATCAATTAACTCAAATGTCAGCAAATCAGGGGAATCTTCTTATTTATACAAGAGAGTGAACCACAGCCAACCATTTCAAGTTCCCAACTCTATGAAAGCAACCAGAACATACAAGACCATATGATTCAAAGATTGCTCCAGATGGTTAGTAACAGCAGAGCAGTGAATTGGGCTGACAAGGAATCTGTTGATCATATCATCAATGATGTACTTGCTGGCTTGCCAACAAATGCCAATGACACAGGTTCCTTTGGGAATGTGGTGACTTTTGAGAACAGCACATCAATTGAAACAATTTCAGAAAATGCTTTTAAGTGGCACTGTGACAAGGAACAGTGGCGTTAAGGCTGCCTCTTTTCAAGAATCCTAGTTTTAACAAGATGGATCCACCTTTGCAAAAAAGGTATAGATTGCCTGAGGTTCAGAATACGTTTCACGGCTTATATGAAAACTAGTTTTCCAACGGAATTCATGGTCGAACTGCAGGTCATAATTGGAAGGCTGACCTGACCATGACATTTTGATTTGGGAATTTGCTTTTGGGGATTAATGCTTAATTGAGCTGAATATTTTTGGACAGTATCCTAACATAAGGGAAAAGAGCTGTACAGAAGATATCAAGGAGCCATTTTGACAAATATTTTCATTTTGTCATTTTGATCATATTGTCATGATTTTGGTACTATTAACACGATTGAAGGATTTCAAAGCTGTAATATATTGCTATTGCTCTTGCTTTCTAGGGAAAGAGCATATAGTGCAAAACAAATGTAAAGCAATATGCCTGCAGACATAGTACCACTTGACATGTTAAATGTACAATTCAACATCTCGGATTATCATCTCTAGGCTTCAGTTCTCCACATAAATTGATTTTAGATTATTGTGTTAACTACCAGGGTATTTCTGTTTCTCAATCAGATAAAATTACAGTTAAGACTTCGAAAGTATCACAATTGGAAATGACAAGCTGCAAAACCATAATTTCTAAGTTGTCTTGTGCATTGGAGCGAGTGAAAAACTTTCAGTACAAGAACACCATACGCATCGTTGATGAACTTGCTGGATTTATGGCAGTTTAGTACGAGTCATTACAGAATACAAAGTTAGATTCGCAATGCATTTTTCCTCCTTTCTTGGGCTTAGATACACTCTAACTTAGATTTAATTTATTATAAATAATAAGATATATAGTAAAATTTATTTATTAAAAAAATAAAATTTAAATATTTATATTTTAAAATGTCTTAAATAAAGAATTCTTGCCGGCTGTCAGGCCACAGAAAGTGAGAACCGTGCATGCAGCATCATGCAGAACAAAACTGACAGTTGGACACAGCAATTGGAATGCTTTCTCGCCACAAATCGGTGGACCATAGACGGAGAGAGGCAGAGCGCCATTTATTTGATTTGGTATTTTTCTATCATTTCATCAGTATTCTATTCATTTAATCACATTCAAAGATTCTAATAAAATCAACTGCTAGCTCTACAGTAATTTTTACAAAACATAATAGTTCTATGAATTGTAAGCAGCTCTGGCAAGAGAAAAGAAGAAAACACTTCTCAAGAAGCAAAAAATGGCAATATTCACACTGCCTAAATACAAGAGATACAAGGCCTGGAAATGAAACTACTAACTCAGACTCTGTTCTCTCCCGAAGATCCTCTACCTCACTACAACGTAGAATATCCTATGTATAAGGTTACATGCAGATCAAAAATGCTTTAACCTTTCTTTAATTTTAGATGGGTATACTACCACGGAGTCCAAACAAAGACCACCTTTGGGGTGTGTGCAATCGATCTGGATCATAGAGAATTTAAGATTCATAGATGGATTGGAACTGTCGACGACAAAGTCCCCAACATGGTAGAGATTCCATTTCCCAGGATCACGTAAAAAACACTGGGAAGAGGCATACTGACCATCAGAAGTCCATAGCTGAAATCTCACAGGTTTTATGTCCCAACCATGGACGTGCTCCGTGTTGCAGATTCGGCGACCAAATCTCTTGGCAGCCCTGCCTAATTGCAGCCTGAAGAATATGCTATAGGTCCCTGCTGGAAGTGGGAACTCAAACTGCCCATCAACCTCAAACCACCATATTTGCTGAAGATATGCAACAGTGTCGAATCTGCAGGCAAAGAAAGGCACTCAAGATCAATTCCAATACTAATTTAACTTTCTGCATCAATGAATCCACTTCAGAGTTTGTAGAGAAACAAATTGCAGTTTGAATTACGATAAGATCAAGTTTGCAAAATCAAGAACCAACTACAACAAAGTTCACAGATTCTGAATTCCTGCAAACACCATTTACTGAAAATAAAAATTCATAGAATCTACATGAACATGGAAAAAAGGAAAGAAAGAGGACAAAGGACCTAATTCGAAGGATTTCGACAAGAAAATGCCCCGATCAGCTTGAACTTGATCAGCCAATCTAACAAATAAATAATGAAAAATCTAGCTATCTTCCAAATTCATTTTCCAAAAATATGTACAAGAGATTGTTTCTGTAAAACTCACCTAGATTCTTCGGTTGGAATATTATTCCAATATCTTCTATCATCGATCCCAGTTATTGCTAACCCCTTGGAAGAAATGGATAAGCAAACACCACCAGTAGTCTTATCTAGCCATGCTTTCTGCACAATAATCAAAATCTTTACTGACCAGAATTTGACTCTTGTTTCTCTACTAGGCCATCATTTTCTAAGTTATTGGGAACTTCAAACTTCAGCCAAAAGGTAAGAGCTTTCCACTCTTTATCTAAGACATAACTTTAAATTTGTTTTCTTTCTGAGAATTTTCTCATTAAACAAACAGAAAGTTAGAGAAGTGTCAACAGAAATAAAAGAAAAACTGGGCGATTAAAATTATTAAAAAAAAAAACCCTTAACTGAACCAAAATATTAAGGCCCGGTTCAACTTGGTGGCTTTTTTTTTTTTTTTAATTTCCTCTTTTTCATTTTTAAAGTACTTGTTCTTCAAAAAGAAAAAAATTGACCAAAGACCCATAAACTCCATTATCCTTCACCTTCTAACCATCCAAACAAAACAACAGGCAAAAATACCAAGGAACGCATACCTTGGTACCACCGTCAAAAGTGTTAGCTCTACACAACCTGGCGTAAATCTCTCTCCTACTAATCTTTCTAGGCAGATCATCACCAAAAACTCTCTGAATAAGACGAACATAATTCATAGGTAATTTAGATTCCCATAAAAAATCAGCCCAAGAAGCTCCACGAAATGCTCTGTTCAACCTTGCTAATTTGCATATCTCTGGTGGGTCTAAATAAGCAAGAATCAGAGCAACACAACCTTCTGGTAAGTCCCCAAGAGTAGGTTTTGGCGTTGGTGATTGAGACGATAAAGAACCATAAAGAGATAAAGCGTTCGGGTCTGTGAATACTGAAGAAAGATTAGCCCCCATGAACACAAGCAGAATAAGAAACAAAGAGGCTAACTAGAAAGTTCTACAAGATTTAATGGAGAAAGAAGAAAGAAGTGGCAAATAGGAAAGCAGAGGGTATTTGTAGAGAGACGCGTACACCTTTTGGAAGAGAAAAGATTGTTTTGTCTGTTTCAATATTGGTTTTGGTTGTGCCTTTTCTTGAATTTTTTGGAGAAAGAAAAAACAGAGTTGTTTGATTTTGACTGCAGAACAGAGAAGTTAATGATGTATAAAATTAAGATTAAATTAACAAATACTTAATAATTTATCCTTAATAAATCACTATTGTTTTACACCCCAGACAAGAGGTGATCACGGTTCGATTTTAAATTAAAATTGAATCAAAATTGATTTGGTCAAAATAAGATTAAAATTGGTTAAAATTGAAATTAGTTTTGAATTGGATCGAAATCGTCTTTATGTGATTTGATTCAAATTCATATTTTTTAAGAATCATGAATCGGTGATTTCGAATCTAATTGAATGACGATTTCGAATCGAATTAAACCAGTGATTTAAATATAAAAAAATTCAATAAATATATTACGTCACTCTTAATTCATTTATATATATCATTAATTCTCTACACAATTATTCTCTACACTTTCTTCAATTCTTAATATTTTTTTAATTTTTCTCAAATTCTCTAAATAATTATTTTATACACTCATTTTAATTTTCAATACTCTCTTAATTTTCTTACTTTATTATTTTATATACTTATTAAAATTTTTAATATTATCTTAATTACTTTGTTATTACTTTAAATCCTCAATAAATTTTCAATACCCTCTATTTTAATTTTTTTTTCTCTTTTATAATTTTTAATTATCAATTATTATATAATTTAAAAAAAAAAGCAAGTAATAGAACTAGAAATTTTTATTCCACTAAATCCTAAAGGGATATATAGGTAAAATTAAGTTCATACACCTTTTATTAATTTTTTTTAAAAAAATTAATTTCATCTCTAGTTTTTTAATTAGGGTCAAGTTTTTATTTATTAATTTTTTTTAAAAAAATAAATTATTTTCTTTTTTTTTCTTATTTTATTTTAATTGAAAGATTTTTAAGAAAAATTAAAATATTTTTACAAATATAACTTAAATTTTGAATTAATAAAATTTTTTTCTAATTTTTTTTTATCTAAGCTACCCTTAAACCATCCCTAAACCGCGTCCAAACTGTTCTCAAAACTATTTTGAACCGTTATTTTTCGAACTGCCATTCAAATCGTTTTAAACCGAAACTCAAACCGAAATCAGTGATTCAGAAAATTGTCTTTTAAATTATCTTCTGATGGTTTGATTCAAATTCATGATTTTATTAAATCTAAACCGATGATTCAGAAATCATAATCAACGGTTACTGAACCGTGATCACCCTTGCCTCAGTCTGTGAATTGCTAGGTTGGGATGAAATTTAAATCAAAAAAATTAAAACAAAAACAAAAACAATTATTTAAAAAATAACTAATCACAGTTACCATTGCGTATAAACTAATTTCTTATTTTTCTTTTTACAATAATCTCGGATATTCAATCAAAGAATGACGTAAAGGACGGAAAGAAAATGAAATAGGAAAATGACCAGCTGGGAAAGGACCCATCCTTAAAAAATCTTTGGTGGACGATAATTGACATCAAGAAATTCAATTTTCAAAAAAAAAAAATCAATAAATTCCATGGCTTGGCTAGTTGGCTTGACAACCTCCAGTTTGGACCGACTCCAGCATTTTCACTCTGCCCTGGATTCAATTTTAAATTAAATTAAATCATTCAATTTTAAAGAATAAAAAAACCTATGTCAAAAATCTAATTAAATATTTTAAATTAAATACTTAAAAAACGAGTACCAATCAAAATAGGTACAATCTGCAAAAGTGTACGGTCATGTCAATAATTTTTTAAATATTTTAGTTAAAAATATTTTTAAAATAATATTAAATCTAACAAATTATAATAATTAATTAATTTTTTATAATATTTAATTAATGTTTACTCAGCTAACATGTCAACCACATATCGTGTTTATGCCAACATTGAGACATGTGTCAAATACAATAAGCAATAATGAATAATAGATGAGGTTAAATGTGAGTTTATCAAAAATTAATTGTTTAATTATGATTTTGCAAGTTGCAAATTAAAGTAGTATTAGTTTATTTTGCAAGGAGAAAGGACCACAACAAAGGTTAATCCAAAGGGTCTTTCAACTTGATCATAATCTCAATCATCATTAGATTAACAAATAGGTTAGTTTCATATATCATCATTTAAATAATTAAATTGAGAAAATGCATATTCAATATATAATTATATATTATTTATATTTAAAAGAGAATTTCTCATATTTATTTCTATAATTTTCTATTCAATTGATCGATTCTTCATGGACACATGTTACTTCCAATCTTCAATGAGCAGTCAATATTTAAAAATCTTCAGGATTTGACATTTCAAAAGAAATACAAAGGACAAGATCAATTTCATACCATGAGATGTTTAGCTCATCTATTGAATAATTAATAGATATTTCTATTTAATAGATATTTTTAATAATTAATAAATATTTAAATAAATATAATAGAGTATTTAATTAGTTTAAAAAAATAAAATTAATGAATAATTAATATGGTACTTATTAACTGTAGTTTATATTACTTTTATTTTTATAATTATTTCTCATCAATTAATCGATAACTGATTTAATTTAATTTTTTATTTTAATCATATTATTATTTTTTATTTGATAAAAAAATTAATATTATTAATATTTTATATTTATAATTTTAATATTTTAATTACCTCATTTTAAATTTATTAAAATATTTTTTTATTAATAATATAAAAATATTTATTTATATTTAAAAACTTAAAATTAATTATAAATTTTTTCTTTATCAATAATAATAATAATTACTTTATTATTTTATCTATATTTTTTATGTTATTTAATTATCTTTTAAAAAAATTTAATTATTTTCTTATTTCAATAATAAAATAAATAATATAATATAATAGATTAATAATTATATATTTATTTTAATAATATAATAAATAATATAATATATTTAATTTAATAATAAAATAAATAATCTAATATAATATAATAAATTTATAATTTTATATTTTTTTAATAATAAAATAAATTATATAATATATACTCTTATTAGTCATCCCACACATTAACAGAACAACTAAATATAATTTTATCAAATACTTATCATAAATCAGCTATCAACTAACAGTAACACCTATTAGGTTATTAGCTGTATTTAACAATTAAATCAAATAAAATCAAAAAGGTTCTAGTCTTTCTACATTTATATTTCAAAGATTAATAGCTCAATAATGCTTGAAAGTTTTTAACAAGTAATAATTTTAATTATAGTATATTAATAACTGGAAAAAAAACCCTGAAATTCAAGGGGTAAAGAATTAATTTATATATGGTTTTGTTAAGTTGTAGAATTTGCATGGCAGCCCATGTATAATTAAATGAGAGAATCAGTGGAAGTGTGTGGTTCAAATCTTCCAAGCACATGCAACGTAATCATGTAAACAGCCTAGAGAAAACCATAGGCTAATGCAAATTTTATACTGCGCCCAATTTGCTTTCGGCTAATAATTAAGACGATAAAAAATGTCGACAACAGACCATGTACGTGGCCAGAGGTGGTTGGCAAGGCATCAAATCACAGCACTATGACTATTTTAATGTATAGCTTCATTGCAGAGGAAGTTGGTGACGATGGATTAGACTTATCGCTGGAGAAATAAAAGAATTCAAGAGAGAAATTACTCAACTTTCTTGACCATGCTTGATTCAGGAACCATCAGTTGCCCAAGAAATTCAAGTTGCATATCAAATTATGGTTATTTATAGCATAGCAAATCACCATCTTTTAACAATCAAGAGTCTAATCCTTGTTTTGAATTTATGCTAGACATTGCTTGAACACTCTGTAATCCCTCTCCAGGTTTTATTTGCTTTGAATTCTTGAATTAACTGGGCATATTGACATATGTCTGAATTAAGTAGAATTCTGCAGATTTCAGCTACGTAATTTTTGTGCCCCAATTAATAGTACCCTTCAAATATCTAATTAAGAAAATAGCAGGGGAATCTATTTTCTGTCTGACGAAGTGGGAGGTTTTAGTACTCTTTGTTCGGAAACATGGAAAATAAGGAGAGAAAATACAAGAAGAAAGTTATTTTTCATGTTTAGAAGGTGAAAGGAAAAGGACAGGGAAAAAAAAAGTGCTCGGAAAAATCTTTGCTTATTTTTCTCTTGTATGAAAAAAAAAAAAAAAAATAAATAAAAAAAATATATATATATATATATTCTCCCTATTTCTTCTTCCACTCAGCAACAATAAAATTTAAACCTTCGTTTTTTTTATTCTTTATTATTTGCACACTAAAAAAATAATATTAGAAAATATTTTTTTAATCACAAAAAAAATTAAATTATTTTTAAAAAAATTTCATCCTTACCAAAAAAATATAAAAACACTCATATAAATATATATCATTGATTTAACATTATAATTAAAAATATTTTAATAAAAAATATTTTTTAAAAATAATTATTAAAAAATATTTTTCATATATAAATTATTTTTCACAAAAAAAAATGAAGTCTAAGTTATTAATCCAATAATATACTATAAGATTTTACATATGCATCTAATCAAACTAAATGGAAAATATCTTAAGCACAATGTGAACAACGGTTAGGTTTTATAGGACCCATGAACAGGAGACCCCCATGAACAGCATTTGATATACCAAATCAAGGAAGTCACTGTCAAGAAATATTGGGAAATTAAAGGCAGAGATGACCATCCCACTGAAACTTTATCCATATTGAACGCAAATATACCACAAAGTGCATTCATTACCTGAACTAAACAATCGCGAGTACTTTCTTCTCAGATAATAAAAAATGTAATCTAAGTAAAATGAAAGGTGTGGCTAGGTAGATTTCCATTTCTTGTTCTTGATAGCAATATTAATAAGAAGAAAAACCCCCCTTGGCTAAAGCAAGCGCCTCCAAAACTCTCATGAGAATGACAACCATGATGGCCATCTCTAGGGAAGTTGATAATGCAAAACGATCAATCTTGAATATTGATGCAGACGTTAGCGGCAAAAATGAAGGAATAGATAGATAGGCCATGGATAACAGCTAGCAATTTGTCCTTTCCATGCAAAGCATATTGCAGACCAGGTAAAGCGGATCATTGGCTGCGAGACCATCAGACCACGATCTGTATTGGGTTTTTTACACTCGGCAATTGAAGGCCCGTGAGCATTGAGGCCTTGACGCTTAGGCAATGCCCAAAAACCCAATCCAGCCAGCCTAGTCCATTCACTATTTCACATCACCCAACTTAACTATTAACGAGCTGGGTTTGAGCCCAAAAGCTGAACCTCCTATTCAATACCAACTTCACCATCTGATTCCATTTATAATAAATGATCAAATAGATTCGTAATTGTTCCAACAAATATTAGAGTTTGGACTACTAATTATATCTCAAATTAGTAATTACAGATGATCAATAAATTTCCTTAGAGTTGGTGCTAATTTAGCTTTAGGCATTAAATATTAGTGATTCTTCTGGCACTCCTGCTACTGCTTTAAGTAAAAGAGATGGAATTTGAACTTGCGGATAGAAATTTAAAGGCATTTTTAATAATGTATATTAATTAATCAGTGATTGAGGGAAATCTCTTCCATCTGCTCTTGTATCTACTAATGGGAAATGATCAAGAGATTAACTTAATTCACAATAAATTTACATTGGTGGGATATTAATATTATTTTGTACATAAAAATTAAATTATTTTATTATAATATTTTTTAAACTATCTTCAAGATACAATGTAGAGGTTTAGAATTTAAATTTCAAATTGTTTCTGTTATATTTATTGTAGTTATAGGTTTTAATATAAATTATTAATTTTAATATAAATATATTATAGGTTTCAATATATATCTAATTATTTTTTATGCACATTAAAATAAACTTATTTCTCTCTATTCTATTAAAAAAATATCTGCTCATGTAAAATAAATTTAGAAAAAAGTTAATGTAAATTAGAAAATGATTTTAAAATAAAAATAATATATTTTTATTTAAATGTGTTAATTAATATTAAAATATATTACTTTATTTAATAATAGAAATATCAAAATATTTTTAATTATATTTTTAATGTAAAAATAATTTAGTCTAATTAGAAGTTTTATTTTAATTAATAACAATTTGTCTCCATATTTATATATTTTTTTTATATATAACAATATAATATAATATATGAAAATATTATGCATATATATAAGTTATTAAAATAATAATGGCATAAATAGAATTTTACAAATGATATAGGCTTATTTATAAATAGTATAATATTTAATGATTAATTTGTAAAATATATGGATAATTTTATAATTAATAAAAAATTTTAAAGATTTTAAAGTAATTAATTTATATTTTAATGATCTAAATTTAAAATTTTTTATTTTAATGAGACTCAAATTTAAAAAATACAGAGAATAAATGATTAATAAAATAAAATTTTAATGATTAAATTATTAAAAAAATAAATTTTAAGAATTAAATTATTTTCAGAATAAAAATAAATATAAAAATATTTTAATAATTTTTCTCAAAATTATACGCAACTTAATGGAATTCTTTCTAGATTAAGTTTTAAGTTTTGTTAAATTTCAGACATTAAATTATTTAATTTTAAAAATATAAAAATTAAATTATAAATTTTTATCAAATTTTAATTAATCCCTGAGAGTAGCATATGGATTGCATGGCCATCCACGAAAAGGTTGCTCTATCTACCATAATAATTGTCCCTTTTATTAAAATAATTTTCATCCGTTTTATCTTTGTGTTAAAAAACATTAAATATATAATGCCCACCAATAAAAATTGGTAACTCAACAAATACATTAAAACAACTATAAAAATTGAAGTAGGCTTGTGAAGCTTCTGTTGTCTCTTGAAGGGAAAAAAATATATATATATATCAATAATACAAAGTTTATTTAATAAATAAAAATGGCAGTATATCTTGCAATAAGAAAGTTAAAAAAAAAAAAATCGATTTAGATATACATGAAAAGTAATTGATAAAATAGATTTATCTTATCAGTTGTCTTTCCAATATTCGTAGGACCTGTTAATCAATAATAGTAAAGCATTCTCAATGTAATTCTTGTCGAATAATTATTCTTATAAGCAAAGTTGATAGGATCAACTTGCTATTACAATGCAGTCTTAAATCATCACCTATAAATTAGTTGCTAATAAACCCACAACACCAATTCTATATGCTATATATTGCAAATTAAAAATCTCTCTGGTTCTTAAAATCATGGCTCCGACTGATTCAGCAGAAGGAAGCAATCTTTTGTTTCCGATAATCCTTCTCCTGCCTCTTTTGCTTCTCATCCTCAAGTACTTCATCCCCACCACTTCCTCCAGGTCCATTTTCATGGCCAATCTTCTTCAGCTGGGAAATAAGCCTCACATCACTCTAACGCAGTTAGCTAAAACCTAAGGTCCTCTCTTCTCAAAGAGACTTGGACCCCGACTTGTCGTGGTAGGATCATCACTGGAAGCTGCCATTGAAATTCTCAGGACTCATGATCGTGTTTTATCAGGGTGATCCGCTCCTCACGCGTCTCCTCCCAAGAGCATGAATCTTAACGATTTATCATTTGGGTGGATAGTTGAGTGCAATGACCAATGGAAATATTTACGCACGATGTGCAGAACAGAGCTTTTCTTGGGTAAAGCTTTGGAGTCTCAAGCAGATGCTAGAAAGTAAATGGTTTGTGGATGTGGTTAGGTTTATCATTAAAATGGAAGGGAAGGTGGTGAAAATTAGACAGGTAGCTTTTGCAGCTAATTTGAATATACTTGGCAATGTTATATTATCAAGAGATATTGTAAACTTCGAGCATGAAAGTGCGTAAGGGGAAATTTGTAAGCCATTATGGGAAATGATGGAGGTGGGTACAACCCTCAATGTGTCCGTCCTCTTCCCAATATTAGCTGGACTTGACCTACAAGGCATTCAAAGAAAGAGGAGAATGGTCTAAGAGTCTCTGCAAGTTATGAGAAGATATCATCATTGAAAGGACAGAGAGGAACACAAGTGATGCTCCAATCCAAAGAGATTTCCTTGATGTTTTGATCAACAATGATGTCAGAAATTTTATTTAGGGAACCATTTTAAATAAATACATATGTTTCATTGTAAAAATAAAAATAATAAAAAATTAATTAACAAGCTTTTCAAAGAATAATAAAAATACATATGTTTCTTCTTATAAAGATTAAAATCACAATCTTTCTAAAAAATTGATAAAAATTTCTATTTTTGATATTGATAAATTTGTTATCAGTTTAAAATTTTTTAGCATTAATCATTTCTTTCAATTACCTCAACTTTAATATAAGAAAAAAAAATTATAGAGAATTTTGCATAAAACTAAATATCCATATCTCAAAATTTTTTACCAGCACATTAAATTTTATTATTAAAGAAAATTCACCAAACTCAATAGAATATTACAATGATTAAATAAGAAAGAGAGAAAAAATATACTAAAATTGATCTTTCGTTATTAATTTACCAAGAAATCTAAGTACTAAATTGAAATTTCTAACTTTGTTGTTCTAGAATATATTTGGTAGAATAATAGTTTTAAAAATCTACGACATTGTAAATTCTCATTGATTTTTAGTGCAGATTTTTTAAAAGTTTTTAAGCTAAAACTCTAAACACATCATTTATCTAAAGAGAAATAAGTTGAATTTTCTTCTATGGGGGAAACTATTAAACTTATTAATAATTAGTGAAATTCACACTTACGTACTCAGATTTTAAGAATTAAAATAAATTTATCTCATTCTTAAAAAATATAAAATTTAATCTTTTTATTACATTTTAATTCCTCACTTATGTTAAATAACTTTTATTGCCTATTTTTTTAGATAAAATAACATTTTAGTATCTTATTTTTTATTTTTTTAGAAATTAAAAATTAATTTTACATGAAAATTCAAGGACTAAAATGTTATTTAAAGCAAAATCATAAAGATTAATTATATAATATTTTAATTATATAATTAGATTGTTATAAAATTAAAAATTGAGTACTACATTTCTTAAAAAATATATATATATAAATGTTAATTTTATTAAAAATAAGGGAGCTTAAGGTAATTTAGCTTTTATTTTTGTTTAAAAAACTATTATACCCTTAATATTTTTCAAAATCTCAGAGGCCTAAGGCCTCGTTGGCCACTTAGTGACTCCGTCCCTGATTCAAGCAATGCTCAAATCAATATGCTGATCCGGGTTTGAAATTTATAAATTAGTATCCCGTCAACTAGCAAGTTCATAGAAATTTTATGCACTAGATAATTAAAATTTTATCTTTTTCTAAAAAATGTAAATACTTTTCTTTATTATATCTAATTCAATCTGTTAATTATGCATATTAATTGACATTTTCATTTAATCATTGAAATTTATGTTTGTTCACATAAAACACAAGCAGGATATCATAAGGGCTGGAACAGATTCAAGTAGTTCAACAATTGAGTGGATGATGGTAGAGCTAATAAAGAATCCAAAATACCTGAAGAAGGTTCAAGAAGAAATCGAAAGAGAAACAAATCAGGACACCATAAAGGAATCCCATCTGCCTCACTTAACATTTCTTCAGGCATGTTTCAAGGAAACACTAAGGCTGCATCCTCCAGCACCGCTTCTCATTTCTCATCGCGCGGTTGAAACATGTCAAGTAATGAACTACATGATTCCAAAGAATGCAGAAATGTTGGTAAATTTCTGGGCAATTGGAAGAGACCCCAACATCTGGGAGGACCTTTTAGTCTTCAAGGCAGAGTGGTTTCTGAACTCGAGCTTGGATTACAAAGGGAATGATTTTGAATATACACCTTTCAGTTCTGGAAGGAGAATCTATCGTGGCTTACTAATGGCTGCAAAGCATGTTCCTTTAGTTGTTGGTTCCATGGTCCAATCCTTTGACTGGTCTTTACCAAATGGTGAGAATGCACAAATGAACTATACGATTCCAAAAAATGCACTACTCTAGGTAAACTTCTGGCCAATTGGAAGAGATCCCAAAACAGGTAGGATCATGTGGTCTTCATGCAGAGCCGTTCTGAACTCAAGATTGTATTTCAAAGGGAGGGGTTTTGAATATAACCTTTCAGCTCTGGAAGGAGGTTTTGCCCTGGCTTACCAATGGGCTTGTTAGAAGAAAGAATACAAGTAATGAAGAAAAGGATTGTGTATTTGTCTGTGTCTTATTTACAGAGATATTACATCTATTTATACATGAGAATATGAGTTAATTTAGACAAGAATAATAATTGCTGTAATTATGCTACACAAATCTCCTATAATCATGCTAATTGCTGTAATTATGCTAATACCCCCCCCTCAAACTCAAGGTGGTAGCACAGGTGCCAACTTGAGTTTGCTTAAGAGATCCTGAAAGTGAACGGGAGGATGCGTTTTGGTGAATATATCAGCGGTTTGGCTGACGGAGGAGACAGGAATCAAATATATGGTGCCATGAGTAACATGATGACGTAAAAAATGACAATCAATTTCGATGTGTTTGGTATGCTCATGAAATACATCATTATGAGAAATCTGTATGGCACTTCTATTATCGCAATGAAGCATTGTAGCAGAAGAATGAGTGACACCCAAATCAGTTAATAACCACCGTAATCAAAGTAATTCAGATGTAGCATCAACAAGAGCACGATATTCAGATTCTGTGCTAGAATGTGCAACAACAGTTTGCTTTTTGCTACGCTAAGAGATAAGAGAATTACCCAAAAAGAAACAATAACCAGTTGTAAAGCGACGATCTGTCAGATCATCAGCCCAATCAGTATCAGAGTAGCCAGATAATACTAGGGAGGACGTAGCAGAAAAGTGTAAACCATGAAAAAGAGTGCCTTTGATATAACGAAGGATTCGAAGTACTGCAGAGAAATGAGTTGAGCGAGGAGCAGACATAAATCAAGCTAACGGATGAACAAAGATATGAAATATCAGGTCGAGTAACTGTGAGATAAACAAGACTCTCGACAAGCTGTCGATATAAAGTAGGATCATCAAGAAGAGTGCCATCAAGAGGTGTAAGTTTGCAATTGAGCTCCAATGGGGTTGATACTATTTTGCTATCAGTGATGCCTGCTCGAGAAAGTAAGTCGGATGCATACTTGGCTTGAGATAGATAATAGCCATCAGAATTTTGAGAAACTTCAAGACCCAAAAAATAGCTGAGAGAACCCAGGTCTTTCATTTTAAAATACTGATTGAGATAATGTTGTAACTCTGAAATACCAAATGATTCATCTCTTATTATTATCATATCATCAACACAAAGCAACAGAAGAACAATACTACTGTCAGTTCGACGAGTGAATAATGTATAATCATGTGGACTAGAGAGAAAACCAAGTTGAGCAAGAGTGGAATTAAATTTGGCAAACCAGGCCTTGGGAGCTTGTTTTAATCCATATAAGGCTCACCGAAGTTTGCAAACGTTATGAGGAGAATGATAACCAGGAGGAGGATGCATATAAACCTCTTCTGTTAAATCACCATGAAGAAAAACATTCTTGGCATCCATCTAGAAAAGTTTCAATTTACGAACTGCAGCAATAGCTAAGAGACTGTGAATAGATGTTAATCGGGCCACTGGAGCAAAAGTTTCTTCATAGTCGATACCATACTCTTGAGTGTACCCTTTGGCTACTAAGCGAGCTTTGTAGCGTTCAATAGTTCCATCAGAACGGGTCTTGATTTTGTAAATCCATTTGCAACCAATAGAGGTATTGTTTGGTGGAATATCAACTAAATCCCAAGTATAAGTTTTCTCTAAAGCCTGAAGTTCGTCAGTCATAGCTTGCTGCCAAAGAGGGTCAGTACTTGCCTCACGATAAGAACGAGGCTCATGAAGGGTTGCAATAGTAGAGTAACAGTGAAAATCAGAAAGATAATGAGGAGTTTATCTTACACGGGTAGAACGACGAAAAGTAGTGCTAGGAGGAGATGCAGGCGCAGGTACTGGATCAACAACTGGTGCAGATTCAACAGGGGCAGGTGTAGTTGGGCTAATATTGAGCACATCACAATCATCTGGATCAGGACTTGGAAACAGCTCTTTGGAGGAGTCAGTGAAAAATAGAGAGTCAGTATTGACAGAGTGATGAAATTTGAAAAGAGAAGAGAACATAGTATTGTCCCAAAGGTAACATGACGAGAGATGCGTAACTTATTAGAAACAGGATCCCAACAACGATACCCTTTGTGTTCAATGCCATAACCAAGAAAACAACATAGACGAGCACAGAGTTCTAATTTAGTATGTTCATGAGGTTGTAAAAGGACAAAAGAAACACATCCAAAAGGTTTAAGGATGGAATAGTCAGGAGGTTGTCCAAACAACTTTTCAAAAGGAGATAAATTATGAAGAACCAAGGTAGGAAGACAGTTAATAATATAAACAGCATGAAGAGCTGCTTCTCTCCAAAATTTTTCTGGACATGAGGCAGAAAGAGCTGCTTCGGCTCGCCCATTCTGTTGAGACGTGTGAGAACAAGAACGTTGAATAATGGTGCCTTGTTGACTAAGAAACTGAAGTAAAAAAGAATCCCAATATTCCATGGCATTGTCTGTTCGGAGAATTTTAATGTCACAAGAGAACTAAGTTTTAATCATTTTTGCAAATGTGATGTAAATTTGTGATAACTCAGATCGATGTTTCAAAAAATATATCCAAGTAAACCGAGAATAATCATCAATAAATATCACAAAATAACGAAAACCATTTATTGAAGAAATAGGAGAAGGATCCCAAATGTCAGAATGAATTAAACCAAAAGGAGTGTCTGAAGTAGTATTATTATGAGAAAAAGATAATGCAGGTTGTTTTGCAAGCTGACAGTTTAAACAATTAAATGACTCAAACTTAGTAGATCCTAATAATCCACGAGAAATTAAAGGTTGAATTTTACTGGCAGAAGCATGACCAAGACGAAGATGCCATTAGTGAATGGAGGAATTAGGGATTGTAGCTACAGACACAAATCTTTGAGGAAGATGTAAAGATGCAAGCTCAAATAATCGACCCACTCTACGACCCTCCCCAAGAATCTGTCCCGTTTGTGGATCCTGTACCTGGACACCATGGGGAGAAAAAATAATATTTAGTCCTTTTTCACACAACTGACCAATAAAAATAAGATTGAGTGTCAAATTAGGGATATAATAGGTGTCAGGGAGATGAAGATTTGAGGTAGACACATGATCAGTATGTGTAATGTTCATTTTAGTACCATTTACAGTATGGATTGGTGGTAAGGAAGATACAGGTTTTGCAGAAGACAAGAATTTAAGATTAGTGGTTATATGATTACAACATGCAGAGTAAAAAAGCCAATAAGAATTACCTAGAGTGGCAGACATGGCAGCAGGAGAATTAGAAGAGATAACCTATTTGAATAGTGCCTCAAGATCAATCATGGTGATTGCAGTAGAATCCTCAGTAGCAGCAACAGCAGTGATAGAGGAAGATCCAGGCTTTGAGACATTCTTGAATTTAGAATACCCTCCTTTTGGTCTTGGAGGGCGTGTGGGACAATGTTCAAGAATATGACCATAACCATGACAATATCTGCATTCTATAGTAGGACAATATGCAAAAACATGATCAATTTGATTAAAATTCTTACAAAGTTGATTGCTAGATTTCTGATGTGAGGATCGAGTAGTTGTAAGAGCAGTTTCAAATTGAGGAGTTTTATCCAAACTGAGATAAGTCTCTTCAAAAATAATCTCTTGAATAACAGTATCCAATGATGGGAGTGGATTTCGATGTAGCAGGGACACTCGAACGGCCTCATATTCTGATCAAAGAGCCATTAGAACTCGAATGATATGAAGATGATCTTCACTGATTTTGGCCTGAGATATTTGATTTCAAATGGGTTGGACCTGGGCAAGAAAATCATTCACAGATTGACCTGCTTCTTGTTTCAGATTATGAAGAGTAGTCCACAACTGATAATAGTGGGCAAGTCCAGTGGTCTGATATCGATTAGCAAAAAAATCCCAGATTTCTTTTGCAGAGCTATAATTAGCAAATTGGATGTGGATGGACGAGACAGAGGTATTGCGAAACTAGGTGATGATCTGATGATTTTTACTATCCCAATCCTCAAGACGATCAGCAAATTTTGTATCAGTTTCATCGTTCTCTCTTGCCTACGTAGTGATATCTCTGGTAACAATACGCCAAAGTTTGCGACCTATCAAAAAACTTTTCATTCCTTGAACCCAAAGATTATAGTTGGAATCAGTCAGAACTGTTGCAATAGGTTTTGAAATATCAGATTTCTCCATTGATAACAAGATGAGGAGAACAAAAAAATAGTATAATAATAGGAATGAAAGAATGAACCTGAACAGGTTGTAGAGAAAGAAGAGAGACCACAGAAACTAGAAATAAAAGCTTTACGGCTCTGATACCATGTTAGAAGAAAAAATACAAGTAATGAAGGAAATGATTGTGTATTTGTCTGTATCTTATTTACAGAGATATTACATCTATTTATACATGAGAATATGAGCTAATTTAGATAAGAATAATAATTGCTGTAATTATGCTATAAAAATCTCATATAATCATGCTAATTGCTATAATTATGCTACATAAATATTATATAATCATGTTAATTACTATAATTATGCTAACAGTGCTACAAAGCATGTTTCACCAATTGTTGCTTCATTAATCCATTTCTTCGACTGGTCTCTACCAAATGGTGAGAATCCATCCAGCCGACGTCGAAATTCAAATGAATGAGTTTATGGTTAAATTTTGATGAAGTAACAACCTCTATTTCTCATTTCTAAAGCTAAAAGGCGACCCATACATATGAAATGGTTCCAGGACTCCCAAAGCATGCCTCAGTCTCAGGGTTGGTGATTTCAATGTTACTGTTTCTTCGGTCCATCCCTGTGTTATTTATTTAAAATGGTGACTTGAATAACTATTAACGGCAATCTATAACACCCACCCCGCTTGTTTCACAAAATGGAATTGCTATTCCATGATTATATATATATATATATATATATATATATATATATATATATATATATGTTTTTTTATCATTTTATTTATTTTTGAACTTGCCAATATGATTGGAATTCCCAGAAAATGCCATATGGGCTTGTCACTTTGCAGTAGAAAAAAGTTTTGGGCCTTGAAATAAAAAGCGCCAGGAGTTTTATCTGGGCCAACTCAATTCAAGACATCTTGCTAACACGTTCAAACATAAGGTTGCAATTTGTCAGATGTTCTGTTGAAGGGAAGATTAAGAAAAACAACTCATTATAAAAATGCAGACTTTAAACAAAATAGAACGTTGAATCCTACAAATCTTTTAACTACCCTATCCATTACTAGGAATCAGATTTTAACGACATTAATGTAATTTCATGGCTAGAACTAAAAATTGTGGCAGAAAACAAAAGTGGCATATGCAGAATTATCAGCATTCAATCATTAGTTCCCGTCGATAAGTCGGATATGAATTCTGAACCTTCAACCAGCCAATGTTGCACTTTTCATGAAATGGCTTAATGTTTAATTTTATGGAAAAGTTTAATTTGATACAATTTTTATTTTTTATTTAAATTTAATTTAATTTAAAAATAAGAAAATTAAAAAAATTAAACTTTTAATTTTAATTTAAATCATAAATCATAAAATTATCCTAAAAGTAAGAAATTTAAACTTCTTAATTTTTATTTAAATTAATAAATTAAGAAATTTACTATATATATATTTTAATTTTAAAGTAAATTAATCTTAAATAAAAAAATACCAGATTAAGCTTTCCAGACCTTTTGCCTTCCATGAAATATATGAGCTCTGTCATTTTTGTGAGTGCAACCCAGCTACCAGAAAATCCTTCCGAATAAATCACATAATCGCCCGATAATTTATCACCATCATCGCTCTTCTGCTCAAAAAACCTCTGCTTCTTCAACTTGTTTAGTGCGGAACTTGATACACCTCTGGGAACCATCTTACCAGAGAATCAAGAGGTTAATTAATTTATTCTTCTAGAAGCCTTTTTCTGTTAGTCAGTTCAGCTAGTAGTTTTAGCAAGCGCTTAGTAAGCCGATTTGTTAGTTTAGCTTATTAACTAATTCTGTTTCTTCCCGCCTTCATTCTTTTGTATATAAACAAGCTCATTAGTTCATATCAATTCAAGATTCAGTTTTATCCATTCATTTCATTTTGTAATAAACCACTTGTTGGTGCTCTTCGTCTATTAACATCGTCAGATTAATGGGATCTTCATCAATCAAGTCTTCATGCGTAAGCCCCATGTCGGCCACCACAAGAAACCCAAGTAAGGTTGCTTATTGGTTATGAAAACAATGAAGCAAGAAATGAGATAAGCCAAGAAATCGCGTAGTAGGTCATCAAGATTGAAGAAAGAGAAAAGGTCATCAAGATGGCTTTTGCAGGGTGGCTGATCAAATAGGTGATGATAAGAATGAATCTGGAAGAGGAAAGAGGAGGTTGGAGCAGTTGGGTTGGCTTGAATCTCGATCAGGTCTCCTTCAAGGTTTCTGAGCAATTCTCTGTAATTGAAGTGGAAGCGAAGCTCGAGAAAGTAAATGGGTGGCTGCATGGGATGTGGAAACATACTTGTAGAATTTAGGTTGACGTCAATTCTTCTGGCAGGCATCTTGAAAGCTCATTGTCACTGAAACCCACCGAGTATTGGGAGAACAGATGATCGATGCATTTTCTTGCTTATGGGGGTTTATAGATAGGTGTGGTTAGGGTCTGAAATTGAACTTTTTCATTGTTTTCCTGCCCTTACCAGGAAAAGAAGGATATGGTATCTCTCGTGTCCTTGCTGCTAGGATGTCCGTTGGTTTCATAATCCATCTGGTATATGGAGTTTCCGACATGTCTTAGTAAGGATCACTTGTGGTCTAATCGGACGGACGCCAATAGTGGCCCAATATATAAGCAGAAAATTTAATATAAACTTCATTATACCCTCGCCTTATTGCTCGGTGTCCTCCAGGAGACGGTTCTTGCTTTGACATCCCAACAGCTGCGACAAATTGGGGTTTCGGGCCGTAAAGCCAGTTAGTTATATTCATGATCTTGCAAGAAAGTATCACAATGGGATCTTGTCCGATTCCGCAATTGTAAATATGGATGATAAGTCCCTTAGACTATGCTTACTGCAGTTAACGGCATTGGCCCTTGGTCGGTGCACATGTGTGATTTTTTGGCTGCATAGACCGGAGGTGTTGCCCATTAACGATCTTGGGGTGCGCAAAGTGGTGATGTTGCTGTACAATTTGGAAGCGTTGCCCCTTCCGTCGCAGATGGATGAATTGTGCGACAAATGGAGGCCTTGCAGGTCAGTGGCGTCTTGGTATCTTTGGAGATATGTGGAGGCAAACGGTCGCCTTCAAGTGCAAGTGCTGCGATTTAGAGACCCAGCACGCGTTTTCAAGTGATTTGGAACGCAAATGTCTTGCGTTTTAGAGCGTGCGATCTGGATCGTGGATTCCAGGGGGTTAGGAGAATCTGGCAACTGGTGCTAGTATGAAACAGCAACTGCAGGAGGAACAGCGGCACCAGCTGCAACCTCAACTTTTCGACCAATTAATAGCATTATCAACCTCGGGGATGTATGATGTGACTTATCCGCAAGTATACGGGTCGTCTCAAGTAATAAAGTGATGAATCAAGTATCATTTCCACGAGGATTTGCTGTTTGATTACTAAACTATGAATGAAGCGATTATTTGGGCTAATGATTAATGAATAAATGGTAAATGTAAATGAGGAAGGTAAATTGATTAATCCAATTGAAATGGGTAAAGAGTAAATAAATAAATTCTAATTCTAGTTCGCAATTAAACTAAAATTAACAATGGGTAATTTAAGCAAAAGTCTAATTATGGTAAAAGTGATTCCAGAGTTGGGGGTTTATGCATAAATTAGTTGGGATTTGTCTTGGGCATTCCAATTTTTAGGGAAAAATAGAGTTTGAAGGAAATTGATAAATCCTTTTGATATCTTTTTCAAACAAATCAAAGTGTATTCTAAAATAACCAAACCTACTTTCGTATGTATTTGATTACTTGAAAACCCATTAAGTTTTGTAACCAATAATTAATTCCTCTTAAAGTCCTAATTTATTTCTAAATCTAGGTGATTTTAAGTTCCAATCCATGATTACCCATCAATGACTTTCACCTTTCGTTCCTTCAATCAAAGATTAACACAATACCCAATGGGTACCAACATTAGGCAAGTAAATCAAGCACACAAGGAAGGAATCAAAACTCATATTCATATAAAATAAGGAAATACCCAGTCCAAATCCACAAATTAATCTAAAACATATTTCCCAACTCTGAAATCTAAAGAAATTACTCACTCATGATGGTATTTACAAGAAATATTGATGGAAAAGTAAAGGAAAACATGATAAGAGGATTGAAATAGAAAAACCCAGGTGGAAGAATCAAGGTCTCTGATTTCTGGAGCTCCAAACTCGTGCAGCAGCTCCTCTTCCTAGAGAGAATGGCGTCTTTTTTCCCTCTTTCTATATAATTTTCTTTCCTTCTTGTTTTTCCTCCCCTTCCTCTTGTGGCAAAAATAAGGAAATGATCAATTTATATGGTCCCTAAAAGTTGCCCTAAAAGTAAATAAAAGACAAGGAGTTGATAAGAAATGAGGTGTAAAATTATCCAAGTCAAGAAGACTATTCACGTTAGGCGATGCTTAGGGTTCGCTTAACCCTAGCGCCTTTTAGCAGATTTCAGCTTCTGGTCGCACTGTCTGCTTAAGGTTAAGCAGACCTTCAGCAAATCTCGGCAGACTTAGAGTAAAATGGATTTTTACCCTAAGCATGATCTTAAGCAAAGCCTCAAGCAAATTTCGGCTGGTTTGCTTTTTCAAGGTTTGATTTCTTTAACTTTCCTCCATGCTTAAAGAAATCCAAATTTCTTCAAATCACTTCCTATTGCACTCATTGATCTTCGATTTGCCACAAAATCCTATCAAAAACAACAAAATTACAAAAATCACATATAAAGTATTTAAATTTAACAAATAAGCTAAAATAAAGCTAAAAACATAAAATATACTAAAATATAAGGGCAAAATGGATGCAAAACTACCCTAAAATGCCTATATGAAATGAGTGTAACAATGTATAATCTTCAATCTTCTCCCTTTCGTTCCTAGTTTGTTCCACGCCATTTATTTTCTTTTCTCTTTGGCCTTCATTGTTTTATACTCTCGCTTTTCATCCTAAGTTGTTCATTTTCATTTGGTTTAAGTACCGTACAGTTTTCTACTTTAAACTTTCTCGTGCTTTTTCTGATTTATGGTTGCTTGTTTTTAGTATAGTTTCACTATAATTAGCCAGGGTGGTTAAACCTTGCGAGATTTTCTGTGCTTGTAGAGCGTGATTTTAGTTTTGAAGTTTTGTTAATTGCTGAGGTGGGCGTAGTGATTGTATTGTTCAAAGTTATCTTAGTGAAACCTAGGAATAAGGGAATTGTGCCCACAAGGACATTGGTTTTGAAGTGCAACCATTGTTCTTTAGGAAAAGTTAACAGTCTGTATCCCACAAATAACTTCTGTGCTCCATCATGAAATTATTTATGTAGGAAGCTCTCTTCTTGTTTCCAGAGTTTATCAACGCATTATTCACATTTGTGCTTCCCATTTCAAAACAGCATAGCTTCTTGTTCCACGTGAAAACAATAGCTGAAGCCTTTATGATGCGAAATGCACACGGTGCTTGATATTAATTATGAGAAGGAAGCCAGCTCTCATGTTGGGAAAGAGCAGAAGAACATGATAAACAAATAAGGCTACTCTTTGCTTTTGAAGAAAAGAAGATAAAGATTTAGGATATGGATATGTGGGACTCATGTCTCAGTGTTTACACTTTACATAGAAACAAAAGGAGAACTTTTAGCCCTTAAAAGGGTTCATTATCCATTTAGAGAAGCCATATTATTTGGGTATGCATAGTTAACATGTATTGAACTGTGGCATTGAGCATATGATATTTGTCAATGGCCATAAGGCCATGCTACATATACAGGAAGGAAAGAAACGCTTTCAAGACTGAGACTTTACTTTTCCTAGGAGCATTTCAGATTACCATTTTACCATGAGAATTCTCTGTTTTCGAACTTTTAGATCTTCCACTTTAGTCTCCAATGCATTGAAAAAACTTATCTAGATAGTATGCCTTTGTCAAGTGATGGATAGCCTATTCTATATGCCTAGTTATTTGTTGAGTTTAAAGCAAGTGGGGATGCATGTGTAGGACATCTTTTTTTGATGTGGAAATCGTCCTTTTGGAAGTGATTCTTTGAGCTGAGTAGTTAGGCATAGTTATAATGGTAGTTGCATGGTTTTAATTGATTAACAATTAGGACTTTGGTGTGAGAAATAAGAACTTTGAAATAGTGATGACTGAGAGGTATAATAACACAGAAATAGGAGGAAGGTAATTATTTATGTAGGCTAAAGAAGAAAAAGGATCGACTGTTAGAAATAAAAGATAGAATAGGCATAGTAGCTGGCCATAGTTTCTCAAAACACTCTCCGAAGACCGTATTATTCTCCTAATTGCATTATATACATCCTTTATGCTTTAACCTGCAACAGGATGTTGGCAATCCTTAATAGGCAAGTGTACTAGCACCTAGATTTTGGAATCAAGATTCTCGGTCAAGACTTTGATTTCTTTCTCAATAGGTCAATCCATTTCAAGTTGTGTATTGCTTACTTTTCAGTCTAGTATGTTCTCCTTATAAATTTTAACTATTGCTAAAATTATGTTCTTTCGTGATGTAACTTTTGTGGTATTTTATTTCCTATTCTATTCTTTTGTTTTATTTTCTGTGATTTTCAAAAAAATAAATCAGTATTTGATATAGTTCTTTGAAGTTATTTCTTTTGCTATGTGCTTCCATGATTAAATTGAGTACAGGCCTTGTTCATTCTCCCCCCTCCACCCTCCCCATCCAAAAAAAGGGGGAAGAACTTCTCAACGCATTTTTAGTAAATTGATTAAATGAGGATTGAAATTTTTACCACATGTTGGGCCCACTCTGCACTGGTAATAAGCTGCTAATTGTATGTGAATGACATCTTGAGCTACCTTATGTCCTCTTTTCCTCTTAGCATATAAGGAGCATGGCATTGATATGACTTCAATTTGCTTAGTAGTACCCCATGATGAACACAATCTCAAATGAGGTTATGATACATAAGATATGCATTATGATATAGAAAGAATCTAAATTGCGCAGAACTTTTTTGGAGTAACTTATACATGTCTGCATAATGTTTTTATAACATTTTTCCCCATTTCCTGCCATAGTGTCATTTGATCCAGGGCCTCTGCTTGGGGACAATGTTTGGGACTTGGGACAGTTAGTTGATAATCTCTATCAAGCAATCATTTCAGAAGTGCTTACAGAGCAGTGCAAAGAAGTTACTGGTTACTCATGGTAGGCTTGGACATTCGAAAAGTTAAAGAGAGGTGTATTTTATCTAGTAAACATGCTTCAAAATAAGACTACAATTGTTGATGTTCTGTTGTCTTTGTCAAGAGACTGTTTTGTTATCAAACTCTTACAGGAGAATATAGAGTTAAAAGAGTATCACCGTTTGCCTTTATTGTGGTTTGGGTTTTTGAGTTCTGCATTACAATTTGAAACTTTATCAGGCTTCTACTGTGATAAGCAATAGAATTAGCTGCTGTAATCAGTGGATAAATGAAAATGAACAGTGGGGGGACTATGTTCTGCACTGGGGGACACCATCACACAGATCAGTTTGCATGGGTGAATGTCATGCTCTAACAAGTAATAATAAAACCTTTGAGGGACAGATTGAAGAAAGTAAAAATTGGGAAGAGATAAAAGAATAGAAAGAAGCCGTCTTTGGCTGTGTGGGAGCAATAACTTAAACGTGGGGATGCTCAGCTGCTATTCCCAGTTGCTTCACTGTCCTTAGCAGAAGTGCTGGGATGCTTTTGATCCAAACAAGCCGCCTGGCTCAAAATTTTTTAAATCATTCAATGCTTGAACCAGCTTCAGTTATACTGGACTAGCAGAAGAAGAGAGCTTTTCAAATAATTAAGGGGCCTTAGGGGTTATTGCCCCGCCGAATCGGATCAACGTAGATACCTCGCTATACAGTAATCTGAAGCAATCTCCATACAACATATCTGGGATCTCTCTTGTGATTTAGTTAATTAAATTTAATATTTGTTGGTACCATGAAATTCTTGTTTTCAACCAATCATTCGGGGTCATTTTTAACATATCAAATGAGTTGCTTTATAGCATATAGGAAAAAGCGAAGAGCCTAAGAAAATCTTGGACGGCTGAAGAAATTGATGGAAATTTGTTATCACATCGCCGCATGGAATATTACAAAACATAGTATATCAAACAGAAGCGAAAGGGGCATTATTTTTCCCCTTTTTTTTTTCTACCAATGAGCTCAGCTTTGGATTAGAGTCGGATATTCTACTCGAATATCTCTTTATTCTCGTATCTTCTTCTTGTTTTCTACAATATTGTCTATTAACCTTTCTTATATCCTTATTATAAAATGACCTAAAAATGTTGTTACTAATCAAAGGACACCCACAACATGAACTGCGAGAATTATGATCCTTCTTTCCCTGACCAGCCAATAGTCGACCTCTATCTCCCAGTTTGGGCTAGCCTACCGGCCTTCTTGTCTAAGCCAGCCTTCATCTGGGCTGAAGATGGAAATGGTGGTGTAACCAAGGGTTCAGTTCTTACTTATGCCCAACTCGATGAATCAGTTCAGTTAATTTCCGCCAACTTAATTAAGCTATTGCTAAGAGGTGATGCTGTTATCATTTTATGCCCACCTGGTCTTGAACTCGTTGAGGTCATCTTTGGGTGTCAAAGAGCTGGCCTTTTGAGCGTACCTATCTTTCCACCTCACTCTGCTTTCACCAATGAAAACTATCACCACCTTATTAGAGTCCTCTCCCAAACAAAGCCCAAAGTTGCCATAGCTAACCAGGATTATATTGCAAATGTTCAACGATACATCTCCTCATCCTCCAGTAATCAGAAGCTTAGTGAGTTGCTGCAAAAGCTTAGTTGGATTTCTACTTGTGATCTCAAAGATAAGAAGGCAAGTTCAAGTATGGGGTCTTCTTCGTATAATGGTTGTGGCCCAAATGAAGTCTACCTGATTCAATACACTTCAGGTGCTACTGGGATTCCAAAACCAGTACTGGTGACCGCCGGATCAGCAGCTCACAACGTAAGAGTAGCGAGGAAAGCTTACGACCTCCATCCAAACAGTGTTATAGTCTCTTGGTTGCCTCAGTACCATGATTGTGGCCTTCAGTTTTTATTGCTTACCGTTATATCTGGGGCTACATGTGTGCTAACTTCACCTGGAGCATTTGTTACCAGGCCTAGGCTATGGCTGGAGCTGATCTCAGAGTTCGAAGCTACCTGCACTCCAGTTCCATCCTTCACATTGCCACTTGTTGTCAAGCGCGGAGGGGTTCAAAAGGGAACTCGACCCATAAATCTATGGAGTTTGAAAAACTTAATCATCATTAATGAACCGATTTACAAGGCATCAGTTGAAGAGTTTATTTATGTGTTTAAGCATTTTGGGTTTGACCCATCATGCATTTCTCCATCTTACGGTTTGGCAGAGAACTGCACCTTTGTTTCAACAGCCTGGAGAAGCAATAGCAACTTTGATAGTCTTCCATCTCACAACAAGCTCTTACCGAGTGCGAGACTCACTTCTCAACATGAACAAGATGAAGAGGACATGGACATTATAGTCGTAAACGAAGACACGCATGAACCAGTTGCGGATGGCTTCGAAGGTGAGATTTGGGTCTCATCGCCAAGCAATTGTTCTGGTTACCTTGGATACCCATCTTTAACTCGCGAGATATTCCAAGCGAGACTCAGGAATACGGTGAGCAGATGTTTTGTCCGCACGGGCGACAGAGGAATCGTCGAAGGAGAAGCAAGGTTTCTATACGTGACAGGTCGATGTTCAGATGTTATCAGGCTCCCAAATGGCAAAGATAAACACCCTCACTACATAGAAACAACAGCTTATAATGGTTATAAAGAATTTCTAAGAGGAGGTTGCCTCGCTGCATTCGAGATATCAAACACAGTAGCTCTCGTTGCAGAGACACAAAGAAGTGAAAAAGACGTTAACGTTTTGAGGCAAATATGTGAAGGAATAAGGAAAGCTGTTTTGGAGGAAGAGAGAGTTGAAATTGGGATGGTTGTTCTCGTAAAGAGTGGAAGCGTTCCAAAGACAACTTCAGGGAAAATTCAAAGATGGGCAACTAAACAAAAGCTTGTCGCAGGCAAAATGGATATAGTTATGGAGGTGCTATTTCAAAATAATGATAATAATAATGTTAGCTTTTTCTCTTCGTCTGAGCCATTAGTCAAAGCAAATAAGAGTATAGATGAAGAAGGAAGAAGATCCGCGATAACTCGTCCCTCTCTGCATTCTCTTTTGTGAAAGCAAATTCTTGTACTTAGTTTTTGTATTGTTGTCCCTCCTGCAAAACGACTTTAATACGATCTCGTTGATACTCGACTCGCTGCAATCTTTATTAGAATAATCGGTATTGTTATAATGTATAAATTTTGTTTATTACCTAATATTAACCGATTAAAATTAAAATTTGAAGAGTTTGACAATTTCATCATAATTAATTTTTTTTTTTCATATTTTATCCATAACATAAATTTTATAATAAAACAACATATTTTAATTTGATATATATTATTTTTTCATATCATAATTATGTTTATTTTAAATAGGTGTGCCTGTATAACAGATACCTTAAACCAACTTTTAAAGCTTAATTGGCTCCTTAAGCAAGTCAATAAATTCATTTAATAATTATAATTTTTGGTATATTTTTCACATTATAATGTGATTCAATATAATTAGAATCAGAAATCGTACTAATATAAGAAATTTCAAAATAATTATCAATATATATATATTTTTTGAAAAATAAATATAATCTTTATTATGTGTGTAATATGAGAGCAAAACAAAAACATGCACATATACACACATATTTCAATGATTAAAATGTCTTCAATTATTGATGTAATAACACATATGAATAATGTCAAATTTGGATTTTAAATTATTAATACAAGTCGTCTTTAGAACTTGTTAGGTCTCGATTTAAAGTTTCAGTTAGACCCAAATGTAAATAAAATAAATAATTAAAGATCTCAAAGTAGTTACACTGATAGTTAATTAGTGAATGAAATCCATGAGTAACTAAAAACCTTGAAAAAGAAATCAAATGCAAGAACAGTTAATGAAGATGAACAGTTACAGGAAGAAAATAAGCAAGTACTAGTGCAAAAGACATGGAAATAGAGGGACAAATGTGGCCATCGATTGCATCAGAGAAAGGTAAGACATTGCTTGGGGGCAAGCGTGGTGTTGCGGAAATCCCTACATAAGCCCTTGGGCCATGCTTTTAGATTACAAGACAACCCTACCCTCCTCCCTTCACTGTGTGGACCGATCCACATATATTCAATTAATTTTCTTTACTCTTCACCATACCCTATTATTTTTGCAGTATATCGTTTTTTTAGTAAATTAAATTATAGATTTATCTCTATTATTTAAAAATATAATAATTTAATCTTTAAAATTATATTCTGTTAATAGAAAGAAACCCTCCATCTAATTTAAACTAAAATTGGCATTAATCAAAATACAATATCATAATGTCAAACAAAAATTAAAATTTTAATTTAAAAATGTCCATAAAGGAGCCATGCCGTAGCCATCTGTTGATTGTCACCTACCCCATGGCCCATCCACCATCGTTTGATGCAATTCATCGCCTCATGAGCCACCCTCCTATATAAACTCTTGAGCACTCCAATACTACTCACAACCGGTCACTGTCAGTCGTTCATGAGAATCGAAGTCGTTTGTGTGTAAAAACTTGAGTTTTCTCATTTTAGTTCATTCTTCTGCCTTGATTTTTTTTTTTTTTTTGACAATAACACAATAGCTCTCAATTCTTTCATCCATCTAGTTAACATTTAATTTCTTTGTTGGATTTCGCTGTGTGGTTTGATTTTTGCAATATAATCTTGTTCTTGCATTCTTTGTGATTTTTGTGATATCACTTGTTATTTGCATTTTTGTGAACATCGTGATTTTCTTAAAAGAAGGGAGAAATAAAGAAGATAGTAATAAATACAAAGAGAGAATAAGAGAGAGTAGATAGGGAAGAGAGAGAGAGGGGGAGGAGACAATGAACGAGGAGGAGGAGAGATTAGAGAGAGTGGAGCGGAAGGAGGGAGAGTTGGGATGGTTCTAACATTGATGTTTGGAGAGATTTTTGGGTAAATAGAGAAAATAATTTTACCTAGATACTCCTCTTATAGATGATTTGGAAGACTTTAAGGTGTTAGTTTGATTAATGATGATGGGTCTAGTTGGAATATGGATTTCTTAGCTAAACTGTTTCTTCCAAGTGATGCTGTTGATATTAAGAAATTTGAGAGAAAAGGAAAACGAATTTTATTTTTCTTCAACTACTCAATTACATAATGATCCTACATACATATATATACAATATGAGTTAGCTACTGTAACTGAATCTGTACTACCATAACTGATTTCGTACACGTGACTTATCAATTTAAAACTCTGACTTTGGCACCATCTTTGACTTTGCCTCTTTTATTGTCATTGCTTCTTTGATCAGCTAATAGATATTGCCCGAATTCCTCTTAGTATGTCTAGGCGGGAGGACATTAGAATATGGCAATTCATCAAATTGGGCATGACATTTTTAATTTAATTCATCTCTCCTTTTTATTCTTGGTGATTGGAAAAGTTGTGGACACTTCAAGTTCTACCTAAAATTAAAAATTGTATTCGGAAAGCCTTAAAGGGGTATCCTTCCCACAAAGACAAACTTTGCGAAACGAAGGAGTTGATATTGTTTCCAGTTGTGCAGTTTGTGGCAATGAGGAGAATGACTTGCAAGTATTTCTTCATTGTCCTCTTGCGCATGAGTGTTGGATATGGCTTGGTTTGTCCCTAGGGGTTCAACCATACTTTGCTTTTGGTAATTCACTTGGTTATCTTTTTAGCGTGTAGGATGGGGAAGCAATGGGGAGTGTCTGCGCAATTCTTTGGAATATGTGGTACCATTAGAATTTATTTGTTTTGTAAGGAAAGGAAATTATTGCTCAGGAGATAGTCTTTTCGGCGTTTAAGTATCTTAGGGAGTGGCAGCAAGCTCACACCCAACATTTGGAGGTCTAGCAAGTTGTTCGGACATAGTTATTAAATTCCTATCGAATTAACCAGTTGAATATTTAAATCAGTTCGAATTTGTAATTGAACTAAACAAGGAAGTAACTCGGCATAATCCGATGGACTCGAAGGTTGAACCGGTGTGCCCCGGCCAATTTAATTATTCAAGAAAATCTTTCTTTTTTTTATTTTTTTTTTAATTTTTGATATAAAAAATTAAACTGAAAACATCATAAAAGTCTTCAAAATCAAAATCAATTGAGCTACCTTAGTAGCTATGTCACGACTCAACCTTTATGCTGGACCGGCACTAGGACCTGGGCAAGCCTAAAGCCCCGTGGCCCGTAGTAAACCTAACTGTTCCTTAACCCAATCTTAATGCCCATATTAAGCCTAATTTCAAGAAATCAACCGGATAAAATCTGGCCATAACATAGACCATCAACGGAGAGTTTTTTACTCATCCGATCTGTAAGCACAATATATATAACAATTTGGAGAGCTCAACTCACTCTCCCCATACTCATAACAATACTATTTCAAATGGGAGCTTAGCTCCCTCATTCAATCCAATAATCATCTATGCATACTCATATATCATGCTTACAATTCCAATTAATACATACATAACAGATCCAAATGAATACATCACTAATAATAATAATACATGCGGAGTTTAGAACAAAATAAAAGGACAAAATACAATTAAATGCCGATAATAGACTTGCGAAGAAGTGTAACACCCCTATTTGTATAACCTGATACATTTTACTGTTCCGGTGACCGGTGTCGGTCCGGACAGTTAAGGGGATTAGAACCTCGTTTAAGACACCTAAATAAGCCCTGAATGCAAATAATTATTAATTGCCAATTAGTTAAGTATAAATAAGAAAAACAGAACACAAGAAGTTAAATGAGCCGGGAGTCACAGTGAGCGAGGTCAGTCTAAACTCAAATTTTGAACCGTAAAATGTAACGCTGCGATCCTTAGGACTATTGCGAACACAGTGGAAAAGAGAAAATCACATAAAAGAATTGTTAAGCAAGTTAAATAATTAGGTCAGGGATCCGAAAGAAATATCAAATAATTTGCAAACCGGATTGAACCAGCGAGGGGCAATTTGGTCAATTCACCCCTAAAGCTGATTCCTTACCTAACTGTCAAATAAAATCGGAGAAAAGAAAATTTCGGGATCAAGAATTAAATTAAAGAACTAATGGAAAAATAAATGAAAAAGAAATGAAAAATCCAAAAATCAAAAAGTTTATGACATCATGCATGACATAAGCATGATGTAATAAACCTAATATTTAAAATTTGAATTTTTGGGGATAATTATGTATTAATAAGTTAAAAATTCAAAAGAAAAAAAAAAGAATTGTCTTTTTCTTCTAAAAAAAAAAAACCCTCTCTCTCTCTCTCTTGCTTTCTCCCTCAACCACCATTAACAACCAAAGCCTCAAGCTTCCAAATACTTGATTTCCACCATAAATCTTAGTAAAAAGCCTAGAAACCTTCTAAGTGCCATTGGTAGAGAAGATTTGAAGTGGAAGAAAGAGGAAAGAAGTGGAGTTTAAGAAGTTAGAAAAGCTCTAATTGAGGTAAGTGATTGAATTTGAAAATTTTAGTTTAATTATTGTGTATGTAGCTCACTTAACTTAGAAATTGTGTAAAATCAAACAAAAACGATTGTTGAGGGACCAAACATGAAATTCATCCAGCTAGGGGTTAGGATTTGATATGAATGAGTTTGATAGTTTTGAATGGTTATTTGAAGTGAATTAAGTGTATAAATCATGAATATACACTTTAAATTTGCATTGGAGTTGAAATGTATGTAACTAGGGTTTGGAGATCGTGAAAAATTGAAGAAAAATTTGAGAATTGGCTAAATGATGTTATTAACCTTATTTGAGTTGAGAAATGGTCAATTGTGACCATTTGTGATATGTATGAATTGTTGGAACCAAGTTTCAATTAGGATTGGTGAAGGTCAATCTGTAAGTAGCTTGACCTAGGTCCATTTCAAGAACCAAAACTGAAAATTTACTAATCCAATTGGTGTGAGGCCAATTGAGAATGAAACTAGACACAAAATGGCACATTTTACATTTAGGAATCATGCACAGAAAGTGACCATAACTTAGTGAATAATTTGGCCAAATTCGGATTGGGCAAACTGCCCTGTACAAAAATGACTAAATGAACAGTAGTTACGTAAAAGACCATAACTTGGTCTAGGAAGGTCCAAATGACCTGAATTTTATACCGAAAGAAAGCTGAGACAGAGTCCTACAACTTTTATGGAGAAAACAAACCCAAAATTTGACCATAAGCTATCCAAAAACTTACCTGCAATCAACACACAAAAATGGCCAATATCCAGAAATTGCCCAGAATTCTGGGTAACACCAAATCCGGCCAGCCATGTTCAAATGGCCATAACTAGGGCTACAAAACTCCAAATGGAGTTATTCAAAAAGGGAAATAAAGTTAAGACAATAAGGAACAACTTCTATGAAGAAAACTTAGCCAAATTACTACAACAACATGACCAATGGAATAGTGCAAAACATGACACTAAAATTGAAAATTTGAAATTTGTGCCTAAAAGACTTAAGATTTGAGAAAACAACCAAAACCAACAAATTAAGTAACCAAAATGTAGTATGTGGGTGAAATTAGAATTCCCATACCTATTAAGCATTCGAAAGTCAACAAATTGACTTGAATAGTATCGTGAATAGTAATTCCGAAATACAAATTTTAAAGAACGTCAAGTTAAGCATATTAAAGTTAAATATAAATAGATTTGAAATTATTTTTGGACTTATGATAATTTATGGTACTGAAACACTGTAAAATTGTGTGTTTCAGTTGAAAAGAATACCGGAAAAGAACCCGAAGCATCGAGTCAAGGCCAAGAGGCGACTCGCTTAAGGTTTGTGCACAACATTAATATTCTTTAAAATTCATTTGCAAAGTGCAAGAAATGAATTACTTATATTGCAAAATGTGTATTATACTTTTGACTTAAATTATTGAAAGTTTACTTGTATGTGTTTGAAATGGCCATAAATATTTAGTAAATTATTAAAATAGTTTTGAAACCACAGTGTCATGACCATATATTTGAATACCTCACTAGCATGACTAGTGGGAAGAAATAGTTTCGAATTTTGATTCCCTTTCTGGCTGAAGTGTTGAGGTGTATGCCAGTAAAAGAAGAAATTGAATGGGTACTCATAGTTTGAGCTAGCTAGCCTTGTGATTTCTCATAAGCCTTCGGCTATTGAGATGAATATGTTTCGAATGGCATGATATAACTGTGTGTTTTTATGAAATTGATTTGAGAATTCCTAAATGAAATTGTTAGACTAAAAGTTTATAAATCATGTTTTGCATATGTCTTTCATTTTCAGCAATGTGTTTGAATAAGTGTAATTTAAATTATGCATAAATATTATTTTAGTATGTTGTGCACCACTGAATCATAGTACTCAGCGATGGCTGTTATTGCTGTCGCAAATATAGAGACTAGAGGAGCAGCAGAATGAGCTGCTGAGGATATTGAAGCTACACCCCTGAAGTTCTATCGGTTATATTTTATACTCTGATTGTAATATTTATTTTGATGTATGTACATGTATAAACTGGTCATGAGCAGTTGTATAGAGTTTGTAATAATAATATTTTAGATTTGTTAATGTAAAGTTTGGTTGATGAATGTAAATTGTTTTTACCTTAATGAAAAATTAATAGAATTATTGAGTGTTATTTTTTATGACAATTGAATTGAGAAATGATATTGAATTGTGTTGAGGTAGTAGTGAGTTTGATGAAAAAGAATTATTGGAAGTGTTTTTACAGGTATTTGAAAAACTGTTTTATTAAAATACAGATGTTACTCTGCCAAAATTTTTCTAAAATTTGCGAACAAATAAAAATGGATAAAAATTTTAACTAGTTTTAAACTCTAATTAAATGTTTTTAATACCTATTAAAAAATGCTCACCACTTCTAAAAAGTAAGAAAATTATTTTTAAAATTCCTTGTACGGTACTTAATGAGTTATCGATAAGTGAAATTCAGTAGTTCATTAGGTATTTTACGGGATCATGTTATGCCTTATAGAGGGATAAGGTGTGACAAGAAGAGAGCAGGTTAAACTCAATAAAGAGCCTCCTGTATCCTGAAAAAATAGGTGAACATGAATGAGTGTTCGACTCAGAGAGTAAAAAATTGATTTTAAGTACAATTTCTATAGCTATCTAAAGTTAATGCGTCCTAAGGAGTGAAATGCAACACTTTCATAGTTTTCATACAAATCACATCATATACAACAAAAAGGTAATTTGGAGCACTCACACACCCATATAATATTCTAATAGTACATATATGGGAGCTAATCCCCTATACAACTCTCTTAATCCAACCTCTGCCAACGAGATCTCAAGCCAGACTTTCTTTGAATAGTCCAAATGTAGGGGCCAACGAGATCATCTCGAGTCGTGCCTACCCCGACTTATCCATAAAAGGATCGGGTCCCAGCGAGTCAAGCTCCAGTCGTGTCTACTTGTCCTGTCCATATCCAATATCACACACTATACGCATGCCAACACACGCACACTGCTCTAAATTACCATAAAACAACATCCATAGCATTTCATCAATTGAAGATGTAATATAAAACGTGTCTAGTATTTAACTACATAAATATATATTTATAAGTAATGCATGGGCATGCCTAAACATATAATAATATTAAAATTATAATTCAAATCAATATTTTACTCACAGAATTAAACCGAGGTACATTACAATTATTTAATATAATTAACTCAATACAAGCTTAAAAAGAACCAAAAGACACTCTAAGTTATATCGAAAATCCGACAGAGTTCCCCCTATACTTATGATCTACCCATCCTGCAAAAGAGCTTAAAATACATTTCTATATCCACAAGTCACACAATCATATCTCAATCACATCACATGGCCCCTCTTGGGCCCATCCAATAGTCAACCATCACAATTTTAAAAATTTATAATTTAGTCCCTACAACTAATACTTTTTGCAAAAACTATCCAAATGAGTTCTAAAAAATTTAAAATTTTGCTCCGTGGTCATTAGCAATATTACTAAGCCAATACAAAAGGAATTATAATTTTCTAACTACTCATGAATATTTTATGAATTTTTAATAGGGTTTGGGCTTACCTACGCTAATTCTGATATTGTAAACATATTCAGGACATCTGAAAAAAGTGGGATAGCCTATAATCTTGACCCTGTTCTGAAGTACCTTCGGCCGTCTGTCTGTCTGACCAAAAAATACAGACCCGACCTACAGTCAAATTTTCGCAAATCGAATGTATCTACGTGAAGCCCATAACATGAGGGTTAGTATATAGTTTTTATGGAATTTATTAAGCTCATTTAATTTTTAGAAAAACACTGCGAAGTTTAGTGGGACCCACCGAAAAATGGTGTCGAAAAATTTTGAAATGGATATTGCCACGAAACTCTCATAGAGGGGAGCACTCTAGTACTCTTAGATTTTTCTGAGGTTCACGGTTTGCTAGAAATCTAGCCCAAAAATCAAAATGGGCTAAAACTTTCCTGACCAAAAATTGGACAAACCGCTTGATGGATTTTTGTGTTCTTGGTGTCTATAGAAAACTCTTAAGGTGTAAATAGATTTTGAGATAAGACCTGGTCCAATTGGTGGCTGGATCGGCCGGAATCGGCCTTGAAAGTTGAAACGATGCACTCGCGTGGGGGGTGCTTTGGCGAGATTTTCCAGACAGCTGGGGCCTTGGCCGGCGGCGGGGAGGCATCTTGGAGATGCGCCTGCGACCAGAGAAGGCTAGGGTGGTGGCTGGCCTGCGAGGGGAGGAGGGAGGAGAGAGAAAAAGGAGAGGAAAGGGAGGAGGTTGAGCTGGCGAGGGAGAGGGGAGAAGAAAAAGAAGAAAGCCAGTCCGATTCAGAATATCCAAAATTGAATTTTTATTTTACTTTGAGACAAAAAATGAGATCTAAAAATTCTGAAAAAATTTCAGAAAACTCAAAAAAATTTATAAAGTCTAAATATATTTTTAGTTTTGCTACATGGTCTTTAAATTAATTTGTAAAAATTAACAAAGTTTATTGATAAATCAAATTTGATTTCTAAAATTCGAAAAATTTTAAATAATTTTTTAAAATTTTAATAAAGTAAAAAATAAATATTTATCCATAAAATAAATAATTTAAAAATTAGGGGTGTTACAAGCTATATGTTTTATATTTTAATATATTTTTTTTAATATATACTTAATATTTTATAAATCTTAAAAAGAAAATTATACATTTATAAAAAATTTTATGCATTATATTACTTAATTACTCTTATATAAAATTTAAAAGTACTATTAAAATTTATTAAATATAACTTAATAAATGTTAAAGTTTTGTTTTAAATAATTAAAATTTAATTAATTATATTATTTATATTAATAAAAATTATATTTAATTAATTTTTAATAACTTACTAATTAAATTATTAATCCACAAATTAAATTACTGACTCATCTACTGATTCTTATGCTAGGTCAATTTCTGAACCAAGTTTATTAACACTGGTATAGCGGGTGAATTGCTCCAATTGGTGTAAGTTGTCTTTGGGTCACTTCAAGTGCAACTTGGACGCCATCATCTTAAGAAAAGTTGTCAAGACGTCATTTAGTGCTCTCATACGGGACTCCAGTGGATCCTTTGTTTAGGGTATTTCAGGTTTTCATGTTTCGGCCTGTCCTCCAAATATGGTTGAAGAGCTCGGCCTTGGAGATGTTCTTATTTGGCTAGGCAATAATAACTTGAAAGCTGTGGATATTAAAATGGATTCAAAAGTAGTTATTGATGCTGTTATTTTTTGGAAGAAGATTTTTTTTTTTTTTAAATTTGGGTATATTGTTTACAACTGTAAATATCTTTTATTATAAATGTCTAATTGAACTAATATGAAAACATAAATCATTTTAGAGTTTATTTCATTCACAATTATTAAATTATAACCATCAAAATAATACGTTAGCATATATAATGCATAGCTCAAGGTACGCAATAATGGCCTAAAATATTTGTCTTTTTTTTTTAATCTTGATTACAGGATTTACACAATCAGAATAACTCTCTCGACTAATGAGCAGTGAATGATTTTTAATTAAAAATTAAATTAAATTGATTTAATTCAATTTTATAATTTTTAATTCAATTTTGATTTGATAACTGTGCTGCCGTTTTAGCTTTTGATATATGTATAAAGCCTTCCCTTGCTTGGCTCAATCCCTCCGGTGACACTATAGTCTTATTTGACATTAAGTTTAAGGGAACTTGAAATTATTTTTTTTAATAAAAATATTATTTTAAATACTGTTAAAAAAAATAATTTAAAAAAATATATTTTATTATTTCAATAATTTCATTACTGAAATTGATTTATTTTAATTTTTAATTATTTTTTAATATTTTTTAATTAATATATTTAAAAAAGTAATTTTATCAGATAAACCACCGTTTCCCTTTTTTATGGGAGACCTCCGTCTCGCTATCGATGCTGCCGTTTCTCTCTCGCTCTCTTCTTGGTCCTAGCTTCGCAGTCTTCTTTGCGTTGTTTCTTTTTTCTGGATCTGTAATGTGGGTTCCTTTTTGTGGATCTGTAAATAAGCTGGGTTATTTTTTCTGGAACTGTAAAAAGGCTATTCTTTTTCTTGATCTGTAAACAAATTCTCTTTTCTGTTAGTTTCTTTTTCTGGATTCAATGGTGGTGTTAATTTTGCTATTGCATTTTAATTTTGTTGATGCCTGATGGGAATTGACTTTTTTTTGCCTTGGTTATGTTAGTCTGGATTTTGGAGACTGTCATTTGGCTTCAGTAAACCAATGAAAAAAACCAACCCAAATGAATATTTTCGGTTCAGATGCATTCGAATTTTCTTTTATCTCAGTTCGGTTTGGTCTATAAAACCGACAGATTGCACACCCCAGTTTTTGCTTTTGCGTCTCTAAAGGATTGTATTTTATATATGAAAGCTCAAAATAGTCCAACTGGAATACTGGATTAATTTGGGATTGAATTGCACTGAAGTTGCAAGACAGGCCAACCTGATTCTTTGAATTGGAGATTACAGTGTCATGCTATAAATCTATACCTGCGTCGTTTCGCCCAAACCTACTCCCTATAGATCAGTACTTGGCCAATTTCAGGAGTTCAATTTACATCCCAAATGCAATATAACTAGTTGGTACATACCCCTCATTGGGTCGCTCATATATATTTATCCAACTTAGCATTCCTTCCTCTTGCGTTAAAATACAGAGTTCCCTAAACCACTTATCCATTGCTAAAACCAAATTAATTATGGCTTCAATTGGGAAACAAGCCCCATGTAGCTCTATCCCATTTTGCTCAGATCTTTGGGCTACTAAGACTTGGAACTCAACTTCATGCCCGAGTTTTCTACCAATAAGGAGTGATCCATTCTTAAATCCTATTCAAGTCTGAAATCCAGTACCAAGTCTGAAATCCTATTTAAGGAGTGACCCAGATTTCAAATCCAGTAATTTACTGCTATGAATTTTGTTCTGAGTAGTGCCTTCTACTAACTTCAATTCTGGCGACTTTTCTAAACCATAAGGATTATGCAAGTCCATACTGAATTAATAAATCTCATACAAAATCAAACATAGCATTAGGAAGAGAATACTAAACACAAATCAAATAAATCATTTCATACATGAGTTTTCAATTCTCAAGTACATAAGCTCTAATAACTTTCCAACAAATAAAATGACCAATGTAATGACAGTAATAATCAATTCATAAAGAATCAAAGAATAATAAACATAAAATTGAAATCTGGACTGCAAAGCACTGAAATAAGTATGAAACTACTGTACTTCATACAACTGGTTCTCGCACTATCTTATCTGCAACAAAATAATGAAAGCATAATGCTTTTGCTAACTACAGAATAATTAGTGTTTCCGAGTGCAAAGCATAGAGTGAAATTTGATGGTAAGTATGAAGGAAAAAAAATATCCTATAACCCTTGTAAACTACCCATTACTAGGAATCAGATTTTGATGAAGTTAATGTAATTTCATGGCTACAATTGACAACTGTGGCAGAAAATATAATTGGCATCTATAAATTGTAGAATCAGCAGCATTCAGTCCTCAAGTTCCAGTCGACAAGTCGGGCATGAATTCTGAATCTTCAACCATCGAGTGATGTACCGTTCATGAAATACATGAGTGCACGTCATCTCTGTGAGTGCGACCCGGTTACCAAATAATCCCTCCAAACAAATCACACAAACGCCCGATAATTCATCACCATCACCGCTGCCCTGCTTTTCAAAAGAGCTCTGCTTCTTCAACTGTTTAGTGCGGAACTCGATGCACCTCTGGGAACCACTTCTTGGTGCTTTTCGTCCATTAATATCGTCAGATCAATGGGATCTTCATCAATCAAGTCTTGATGAGTAATCCCCACATCGGTCACCACATGAAACCCCAAGAAAGGTTGCTTATTGGCTATGAAAACGAGGAAGCTTGCAATGCGATAAGCCAAGAAATCGTGTAGTGGGTCATCAAGATTGAAGAAAGAGAAAAGGCCATCAAGATGGCTTTTGTAGGGTGGCTGATCAAATAGGTGATCATAAGAACGAATCTGGAAGAGGAAAGAGGAGGTTGGAGCAGTTGGGTAGGCTTGAATCTCGATCAGGTCGCCTTCAAGGTTTCTGAGCAATTCTCTGTAATTGAAATGGAAGCGAAGCTCGAGAAAGTAAATCGGTGGCTGCATGGGATTTAGCAACATGCTTGTAGAATTTAGGTTGACATCAATTCTTCTGGTGAAACTCACAGTCACTGAAACCCACCGAGTATTGAGAGAATAAATTATCAATGCATGCTTATGGGGTTTATATATAGGCGTGATTAGGATCTGAATTAACTTTTTCATGGTTTCCTACCCTTACCAGGAAAGGACGGATATGGCATCTCGTTTCCTTGCCGCAGTGGATATCTGTTGGTTTCATAATCCATCTGGGATTCGGAGTAGCAAAGATCACTTGTAGTCTGATCGGACGGAGGAGGAAGAGGCCAAGATTGGCTTAATATATAAGCAGAAAATTTAATATAATAAGAAGAAAACAATAAATCTAAGCAGCAATTAAAAAAAAAATACAAATTTGCATAATTATATTGGGAAGGAAACAGTTGAATAAAAAAAGACATTGCAATATTTTGAAAAGTAACCAATATGAAAACATAAATCATTTTAGAGTTTATTTCATATGGAATTATTAAATTTATTATTAATTTCAATAGAATCCTTAAATTCAAATTATATCAATAAATAAAGTCACTATTATTGGGAAAAAAAAACCAAATTAGAGTAATTTTTTTGTATTTTTTTTAAATACTGATGAAATAAAAAGATTCTATATTGATACACCTTTAAAGAGTGAGGAGATTAATAATTCAAATCTAAACGATATTATTATTATTATTATTATTTTCAGTATATAATACATGAATTGAAAAATCTTGTAATGAAAATTCTATGGAAGCTTTGTGAAGGGTATGATGTTTTAGTTATTTCTTGATAGATATTAAGATTGAATTACGTATACATGGATTGGTAATGTTGCAACAGAGTAGTACTGTCTGCTACGACATAGCTAAAGCAGTCCTTTCGATTTTTGTCGTAAAAAGAATGCAACACCCTCCTCCATCATTATCTTACCAAATACCAATCACTTTTCCTGCTAAACCTTTACATTCCATTCTCTTTTGGTGATAAAGATGCCATAATATAATCACGAAAATGACCAACCCAATTCAACATTTCCTTGATAATAGCCAATATTCCATATTAATCTTTTCTATGTATTCTCAAGTCACTTTCATATCTCCAAGAAAAAGAAATCTTGCTTGTTTAAAACTGATGGAAAAAAGGCTTTATTTTCAAGTTAACTAATGAAATTGACAATAAATTTGCACGTTTAGTTGCTCACCAAAGAACCATCAAAATAATACATTAGCATAGATAATGCATAGCTCAAGGTAGGCAATAATGGCCTAAATATTTGTCCTTTTTTCTTTTTAAATCTTCATCAAGTATTTACACAATCAGAATATCTTTTTCTCTACTAATGAAATCTAAAACCTTCTTTTCACACAAACTTTTTTGCGTTTGTAAAGGATTGTATTTATATATGAAAGCTCTAATAGTCCAACTGGATTGAATTTCATTGAAGTTGTAAGACAGGCCAACCTGATTCATTGAATTGGAGATTACAGTGTCATGCTATATGTCCATACCTGCGTCGTTTAGCCTAAACCTACTCCTATAGATCAGCACTTGTTGGCCAATTTCAGAAGTTCAATTTACATCCCAAATGCAATATATAACTAGTTGGTACATACCACTCATTGGGTGGCCAATAAGAAACCTCTATATATTTATCCAACTTAGCATTCCTTCCTCTTGAACCACTTATCCATTGCTAAAACCAAATCAATTATGGCTACCGAAGGAAGCAACCTTTTCTTTCCCGTAATCCTTCTTCTGCCTCTTTTATGTCTAATCCTCAAGCACTTGAAACCATCAACTCCACCAATACCTCCGGGTCCATTCTCATGGCCAATCTTAGGCAACATTCTCCAATTGGGAAACAGGCCCCATGTAGTTCTAACCCAATTTGCTCAGATATATGGGCCACTCTTCTCACTAAGACTTGGGACCCAACTTGTAGTTGTAGGATCCTCACAGGCAGCTGCCATGGAAATTCTCAAGACCCATGATAGAATTTTATCAGGAAGATATGTTCCTCACATGGCACCAACTAAGAGTCCGGAACTTAACAAGCTATCACTTGGATGGATCGCCGAATGCAATGATAGGTGGAAGTATTTACGTACCATATGCAAAACTAAGCTTTTCTCATCCAAAGCATTAGAGTCACAAGCTTGTAAAAGAGAAGAAAAGGTCATGGATATGGTTGGTTTTATCAAGAAAATGGAAAGGAAGAAGGTGAAAATTAGAGATGTGGCCATGGCCACTGTTTTTAACACGTTGAGTAGAATATTGGTATCAAGAGATCTTATGAGCTTGGATCAAGAAAATGCAGATGGAGAAATGAATTCACTTCTAGAAAGAATACTAGAGTTGGCTTCTACTCCAAATATATCCGATTTCTATCCAATATTGGCTATATTTGATTTGCAAGGTTTGCAAAAGAAAATTATGGGATTGCATGAGAGGTATTTTAGCATTTGTGAAGCCATAGTCGAAGAAAGAAGGCAAGGCAAACGAGGAGATGCTTCAAGAAAAAGAGACTTTCTTGACACTCTCATCGACAATGGTTCCAGAAATGATCAAATCAATGTGCTGCTTGTGGTTTGCTCTCTCTCTCTCTCTCTCTCTCTCTCTCTCTCCCCACCTACATTCAAGTTGTACATCTGATCCCACCAGCTGATTCTATAGGTATTTTCAACATAGTAACATTTGGTTGTGAAATTTTCAGGAGCTCTTATCTGCTGGCACTGACACTAGTAGCACAACGATTGAGTGGACAATGGCAGAACTGATAAAGAACCCAAAATGCATGAAGAAGGTGCTAGAGGAAATCGCAATGAAAGTAACCCAAGATATAGTATTAAAAGAATCCCATATACCACAGCTAACATATCTTCAAGCTTGTGTTAAAGAAACCCTGAGATTGCACCCTACAGGGCCATTTCTTCTTCCTCACCGTGCCATTGATACATGCCAAGTGATGAATCATACTATTCCAAAGAACACACAAGTGCTAGTAAATATTTGGGCAATCGGACGAGACCCCAAGTATTGGGAAGATCCTTTAGTTTTTAAGCCAGAGAGATTTATTAACTCGAACTTGGATTTTAAAGGTAATGACTTTGAGTTTATACCGTTTGGCTCAGGAAGGAGGATCTGCCCCGGTCTACCCATGGCTATAAAGCAGGTTCCATTGATAGTTGCTTCCTTGATCCATTTCTTTGATTGGTCTCTCCCGGATGGAAAGGATACCACTGACTTAGACATGACTGAGAAATATGGTTTAACATTGAGGATGCAACAACCCCTACTTCTCATTCCTAAAGTTAAAAGAGTTTAGGAAAGAGAAAGGGAGAGATGAGCCCACACAATCTCCTTAGCTTGGGTGCTATTTTCCTCATTGTTTTGTAATCTTTATTTTAATGTGTCTGTCAATTTTATGCCACACCTCCCACCTTAATCCCCACTTGAAGCAGAATAATATAATTGAGAAAACACAAGGGTATGCAATCACATCACTCAGCCATCATTATTATTATTATTATTGTTTTTATCATAATCACAAGTTGCATAATTTCTCTTGCAAATTTTATAAGCTTTTTCAATATGCATTCGTGGCTATATTCCAATACCAAGTCTGAAATCCAGTAATTCACTGCTATAAATTTTCTTCTTAGTGCCTTGCACTTCAATTCTGGCAACTTCTCTAAACCAAAAAGGAGATTATGCAAGTACGAGTTACTCTGGGTAATCCATTTTAACTCTGTTTTTTCTCTGGACCAGACCTGTTGTTAAATAACTCCAAAATGAGACCTATGACACAGTTATGAGATTTCCACCTCTTACTTGCATGAGATTGTTATGAAAGCCCTTTAAGATATTCAAGTGTGAAAAAAATTAGCTCATTGAGGTCTCCGAACGCGCATGGGAAAGCAAGTCCATACTAAATTAGTAAATCTCATATAAAATCAAACATTGCAAAAGTAAGAGAAAATCATTACTAAACACAAATCAAATAAATCATTTCATACACGAGTTTTCAATTCTCAAGTACATAAGCTCTAATAACTTTCCAACAAATAAAATGAACAATGTAATGGCAGTGGTACAAAGAATTTCATCAATCAATACATAATAATACATAAAGAATCAAAGAATAATAAACATAAAACTGCCCCAAATTCTATGGACTGAAACCTAGAAATCTGGTCTGCAAAGAACTGAAATAAGTATGAAACTGCTGTACTTCATACAAATGGTTCTCGCACTATCTTATCTGCAACAAAAGAATGAAAGTATAATGCTTTTGCTACCTACAAAGAATTTAGTGTCCCTTTCTGTGTGCAAGAATGGAATAAAATTTGATGGTATGTATGAAGAAAAAGAAACCTCCAGCAATCAACTTGGCTGAGAAAAAGAGAATCAACTTGGCTGAGAAAAAGAGGATGAGCTTCCCACAACATCTAGAGGCGCCCACGCAGAGATTGTATAGAGAGGCTGATCCAACCAACTTAGAGTAAGTGCTGCTCTATCCTGTCTTTGTTTAACCCTATAATCCTCACAAGAGTACATCTTCAACAACATTTGGCTTTGCAGCACTTCCCTCTCACTAACTCCCATGCACCGGAGTCCGCCTTGCTCCATCAACTTTATCCACTTCTCAAAACTCTCATGCCTTTCAAGCCTATCACTTCCTTCACAAGCAACTATATTCCTAATTTCCCGAGCAAACATCTCCTCTATTTTGATCCTAACTGGGCTGTCTAATGGAACGCTAGAATTAATAGAGTCAAATATTGCAGAGTAGTACTTCAAAGAATTGCACACTCTTGCTTCCAAATTAGGGGCGTTGTGTTCTGCTTCTTGCTCTGCCATAAGGATTATTGAGGGGTTTGTGCTTCTAATAAGTCCCAAGAAATCCCTTAATGCTCCTCCATTTCCATCATAAAGTGTCTTGTGCATTTGGAAAATACAATTTATAACAACACACTCCCCCTCCTTCACATGGAGCATCCACAGCCTCACGTCTTCTAACCTATCCACAACTGGATGGAACTCAAAATGCAGGTTTAATGCTTCGGCAAATCCAGCAAGCCTATCACCCGTCTCATTCAGTTCTTGCTTGGACTCGCCTATGCCTGTGATTCTAACATGGCTAGGAGGATTAGTCCTAGACGCCAGGCTTTGAAGCAAACTAGGCCATTGAAGCCCTTGCTTTATGTCGAAGTCTATAATGTGAACTCTGTCTTTCCCCTCAAAAGCTCTCAGCAATATCTCATTTGCTGTGAAATGAATAAACTTGGGAATTGGGCTCACCTGATTCAAAAGCCTCAATGCTGTTCCAGAATCATCATCAACTCGATCAAACTCTCGGGGAGTGGTGAAGTGAAATACATGAGGCCAAAGCCTTGTAACTCTAAGAGCTAAAGCCTCAGTATAGTAAGCACTAAGGCGGCTAAAAGCTGTTCCTTTTGGAGAAGCAAGATCCCCCAATTTAGCTATACAATGGTTGATCAATGCCATATTTTTGGACCCAATTGCTTCAACACATGCTGTAAGGAAGCTAACCAGCTCAAATGCTTGATACTCCTGGTGATTCTCCTCTGCGGCTTCCGCCGTGGTGCCTTCTTGTGGATGAGGATTCCTAGAGCCATTACCTACTTCATGCTCCACAACTTTCTCGCTTAGCCTAAGGCCCAAAACATGACTCTCTGATGATGGACTTGAGCCCGAGGCTTCTTTTGCCGGCCTTTGGCTACTCTCTCCCTCTTTCTCGCCTAGGTCAGTGATCTCAGTTACAACAGAGCCCAACCATGGATTTTTGGACAATGGACAAGGTGGCGAAATCACCTCGCCAGGCACAAAACAGACCCTTTCCTCATCTCCTGAGCATGTCAAAGAGAAAGGAGCTTGTGGAGGGTTTAGGGCTCTAGGTACTTCAAAACCTGATTGAAACCAAAAGTTGCCGCTTCCCAACTGGCCTAAAGTCAAAGTATCTCCACCTTCATGAACATCACCGGATTTTCCATTATCATTGCTACCCCTTTTTCTCTTAGCCCTGTTAGTACAAGAGTCATCAAGTGAACCCTGCTCTGCAAGCCTCTTCAAGCTCTTACCCTTCTCCCAAAATTCATCTTTCTCTGATTGAGTGCTTGTTGCTAATGGTGGGAGCCTGATATTCCGCTTGAGAGAGCAACTGCTGGTCTTGGACTCAAGTGATTTATCAACAGATAGACCAACACCGACAGGCCTAATGGGCTGTGGCCGCGACGATTCTGTACGAGAGAAAGTACATGGCAAGTCCAATCTCTGTGTGCTCATTGAAGGTAACTGGAAATGGCAAGCTTGAAACTGTGCAGGTGACTCACTCCTTAATCTATGCCTAGGTGACAGCAATGTGGAACTAGAACACCCAGCCAACATCCTCTACAACCTTACAAATTTTCCACTGTCTGATTTTTTTGTGTGATTCACCCACCCTATTCTCTTCTATTTTTGTCCCTCTCTCTCTTTGATTCTATGACAAATTTTGAACTATGAAACAAATGGTTTATTGAGTTTATAGATTCTGCGTTCAGATAAAAACTTTGGATGTGTATATTTAAAAACAGAGATCAAGAGAGACAGACTAATGTGAGTGTGTGAATTTCTTTTAAGCAAGCAATTAAAAAGAATAGAAATCCGATGAATAAAAACAAACAAAAAAAAAAAATCAAAACGAAAAGGTTTCTGTCAATATAAGTGTTTCTATATAACAATGTAAGTATGCAATCAATAAACAACAAAAAGAATATGAAAAAAAAAATCCCTCAGCCCCAAAGAATGAAAGAATTTTAAGATTAATGAATCAAACACTTACGAGAAAACAATCATCGGATTCCAAAACCTTCAAAACAAACTCATTGGAAAAAGCTTTGAACTCTATCAACAACGCAATTCATTTGTGGAATAGGAATGCAAAAACATACTTGCTCAATTTGGTTTCTGAAATCAACAGAAATCTTTGGTTCCACATTAACATTTGAAGTTTGCAGCAACTCCATGATGGCTGAAACGAAACCAAAAGCAAAAGCCAGAAGCCCCAGGATGCATGAACAAGTGATTAAAGGAGAGACACAGTTCTCATCCCTGGCTACCCAAAGAAACCAAAAACCAGTAAAGGATTGTGTTTTTATATACCAAGGTTCTTGCTTCTCTCTCTTTCTCTCTCCCGCTAGCTATCCCTCTCTCCCACTCTACTCCTTCCTACAACTACTATACTGCTACTTCTGGTATAACTTCCATTGCCGTCTCGATATCATTGCTTTTCTAAATTCTGTAGACCTGTTCGGTTTTACCCAGCACTCGAAAAAAAAAAATGATGACTGAAAAAGGTCGTTCGAGAAGACTGGGGAAACTGAGTGTGTGGGCCGTGGGATTGGGATCAGACGGTGGAGAAAGCAAAGTCCAAGTGACCGTTGAGGATGTCGGTGAAATATGACCGTTGGGGAGTTGGTGTCCGGACGGGTGTGCATGTACATGGGGTATTTTTATCCTTTTACTTCTCTTTAGTGAATCACATGATGTGCACATGCCTGCCGCCCGATGAAACCAGAAACCCGTTCACTTGACCGTTGGATTTTAATAATACAGCGTTACCTCTTTTCTTTTGGTTTTATCAGTTAACTTCCTTAACCTCCAGCTAAATAATGAAAATTTTTAAGACACGTGGCGCACAACTAGCCGCATTATGACCTAATTATGCACTAACTAATCAACTGAACTTTGACTAGATAGTTCAACTATGACTGGCTGGGCCCTCTCGCCTCTGCGTGTTCTATTGTTGTTCAACCACGTCACACAAGAAAAGGCGAAATTATATTATAAAAATTCTTATACACACACATGTGTGTGTATATATATATATATATATATATATATATAATCAATAGAAAATTAATAAATTATTATTTTAAAGAGGTTCCACCGTGATTTTGTGTATACTCACTCAAAGAGTAGGTAAGATTTACTTATGATTGGCATTCCTATATTGAATGACATTAATAAAAATTGTGGGTCTTGTAAATATGAAAGTGAATTTAATGAAAAATCCTACCTAGCAGTTTGAACCATATATTTGGCTTTTAGACTTGTTTTTCCACGTCTTCTTTCTACATAGAATGACACTCACTGTAAAATCTCTCGAAAGAAAGGGCTCTATGGCGATTATGGTAGAACTATATCCGTCTCTTTCCGTTTGTCCCTCGTTCCCGCATGTTGTATTACTCGAATACAAATAACACATTCCCACTCAGGGCAAGGGAAAATGGCAGATAACAAAATATCAAGTCTTTATGTAATAGATAAATGAACAAGCTTCCAGCAAATTTAATGAAAAAAAAAAAAAGTTCTTTTACTGTTAAAATTTTTTTACCTGGTTAACAGACGGCCATTACCGAAAGAAATAGTTTCAAAACAGCACATGCACAAACTTGTAACGAAAGGTGAAACAATCATGGTATACCATACTTGTCAAAGTGGAAAAACCATTTAAAGAGGATTATAAGTTGCCAAAGTGGTAAGAAAGTGGATATTGCCTTACTTGCACGGCAGTTGAACTGGATACCAATAGGCAGAATTCCTTACTAGGAACGGTAAAATTGGGAATAATTTATCCCCGCGTAACTGGAACGTACAGATTCCAATCTGAATTCCTTACTTAAGAGACAGAATGACAAGTCTCAATCCTAGCACCATCATATCATTCCACTACGCAGACAGGGTAGTATCATGCCCAACCAAACCCAAAGTACCCGTCTAGTTCTAGCCAGCATGATACATTCCCCTAAAATGTTGTTGCACTGGTTCAGTTTTTGACTTGCATCTTAGTTAGAGCTACTGAACAACTAAAAGGTTCAGGTCGTCCATTTTTCAAATAATGATACCTGGTGTCATAGTGATTTCTATCCCAGGTCTCAACATATTCCTATCATAAGATTAAGAGGAATAGTGCATAACCCATATCCACCGACTCCCAGGCTCTAAAATCACTTACATTCATAAGCAATCAAAGCCACAAACACAGCCACAATTCCACACTTTAAAAACACAGCCCTTCAATCCATATCAAGAACTGAAGGTTTATCCAATACCTTAATATCATAAATTACTAAATATGTACAACTGCATTACTCATGAACGATTAAACACCTGATGAAACAAATTCCAACCATAATTGTAATGCCCTTTCAGTAGGACTGGATGTTTTTCATCTACCCCAATTTCATGCAATTTGTCCAAACAGTACCAACCCAAATAACCCCCTCCCCTCAATTTGACGTATCACTTCATATTTTAGTAAATTAAATCTGCAAATGCGTAATTTTCTACAATTTATAAAATGTTTGTCATTTCTAGATCAACTCCAGAAACAAGGCCTCTTGTTTGCTGGTCAGGCCAAGTTCATTCAGTGTCAGTGCACTTTCTCCATCACTGAAAGCACGCCTTGGGTATGGTCTTACCTGTTCAAGTAACAACAAAAAGGCAGAATGTTTTAGCTCTATTTTCTATTATCTCATGCATTTTTTCATTAATTCATGTACACAAACAAAATTTTATCACTAACAACAAATCAAAGATAAATCCAGAGATTTAAACAGTTCCTTTTTTTTTTTAATGAAAGATTCACAACAGTTACAAATACAGGATCGTAGAAAAGCATAGATGAACAATTACCAGTCTGTAAGTGCCAGGCTTGACCACTCTGCCAATATCTATGAAGTCAAAAAGAGACTGCAAAACAAACCACAATTGGCTTTGAGAAACAAAGTGCAAGCATGGGTACAAGTACTGAACCAAGTTGCATTCTTTACAGAACTTACCCGTAAGTTATCAGATTTGAGAAATCGGCGACCACGCCGCATACCATCAGGCATCCGCACCAAAAGTGTCACAGCATTCTCATCATTGGATGCTGGTTCCTGAGGCAGAGAAGCTTCTTTTGCTGCCAACTGTCTTTCAAATTCCTGATACGGTAGGAAGAATCACACAACCAGCTATAAAAAACTACTATACATTAACCCATAAATGCTATTCCCCTGCACTCTAGCCAGATGCGTCCAGGATTACAATGGCTATAGAACAGCCATAGGCAAACCAAAAACATGAAATAAAGGGAAATAATAAGACGAGGATTAATTAGCATCAAAAACTTCTTTTGCAGCAAAACAATGACATACTACAAATTCAAAATAAGTAAAATTTAGGTCATCATCTCCATGTAATCCAGGTTTAAAATGAGATAAAATATATAAATATTACCTGCTCTTCCTCCAATTTCCTGCGAGATTCTTCCTCTTTTTGCTTTTCTTCTTCAAGAGCAGCTTTTCTAGCAGCGTCTTCTTGCAAACGACGAGCTTCAGCTTCCTCCATGGCCTTCATCTCCTTTTCTCTGTCAGCCGCCAGTGATGCAAGATACTCATCATCCTGCATTAACCAGAGAGGTTATTATGTCATCACACCATCACTGATGGTTGATACGAACTTGAATCTTTATTTTCTGGTTAGGACCCCAAAATTAAACCTGCTGTTCACGGATCAACCGCTGAGCTTGCAAGGATGGTGATGGAGGACGAGGCATTGGCCGTGAATAAGGGCCTTCACTCTGCATGAACTGATGAGGTTCATATCCATAGCGATATCCAGTCCCTTCAGGAATTCCACCAAACATTGCAGCCTCAAGCATTACGGCTTCATCATGCTCCTCAGAAGAGATGCCTCCCCACTTCAATTTGGTAAAGAATAAAGCTAAAAATATTAGTTTGCTTATAGAACATCCAACCAAGTATTTTGATTTTTGGAACTCCAATTGAGTAATTTTAAAGGGAATTTAAATACAAAGAAACCTCATCAGAATGGAAGGCATTTCCATTGTGCTGGGAATGATTGCTTATATTATTCTGTCCAGGACTAGATGGTGGACTAGCCTCAATAACTCCAACTTCTCTTGCAGATTCAATAGAGCCAGAAGATGTACGTCTTGATCTATGCGTAACAAGAGGCTGCTCATCCACATCTTCAGATTCCTCACGAATAGATAACCTTCCTGTCCTCGACCTAAATTGCATTAAAAGAAATTTGTCAAATTTATCACTCCCAATAGTAAGGAACTTATCCTTGAAACATAGTTCTATCATACATCATTAGGATCATCCTGGCACAAGAATGCCACAACACATGGTCACAGCAACAGATTCACATCGTACATCTTTCAGCAGTAACCAGAAAGATAAATATATACACATATATACCTTCCATTTGAGGTCACTACTGTCCCCAACTCTACCTCATCTGGCTTTGAAGCTCCCATTTCGGATGCTCCAATTTTTCCCCTCTGCTCTCGCAATGCTTTCTCTTGCTCGGCAGCCTGCACTCATTTCATGTTAAATGGGACCAAGAGATGCCCACATGTAAAACACATCATAAAAGACCAGCAAACCTTCATTTTTGGTGGGATGGGCATAAAGATTATTTTATTAAGGAATGCAATACACTCTCCAGCAAGTAAAATGGTGCTTAGTGCACAATGCTTCCCACATTGCAGCCTCTAAGGAGATCTAATGTGCACAATCTTCTCCTTGCACTGCAAGGAGGTTGTTTCTAAACCTATAACCTCCACTTCACAATAGAGCAACCTGCACCAGGCCTCCCCTTTTAAGCCTCAAAAAAAAAAAAAAAAGAAAGGGAATAAAATACCTCCAAGGACAATAACACTTCCGTGGATCATTCAATAGGTGTATCATGTTTAAGATCATAAAATCATAAGGCACACACTTCCATAGAATACAAAGAGGAAGACAACCCAAAATACTACATGTTATATTCTCATGAATTGTGCATACCAAAATATTTGTTTGGTTAGCTCACCTTAGCCTCCTGTTTTGAAGCCTCTATAGCAGCCTGAATCATTTCTTCTTCAATGTCATTGTTGTAGTCAGGCAACTTATTGAGTTCAGGGGCACTCGGTCGACTATGATTCTCAAGACTACTACCACTAGAAATATCACGTCTTCGCTCTGTAAGTTGTGCAGCCCTTCCGGTTTGATCAGCTGGAATATTATTATCATCTTCATCATCAACTATGACAGTCCCACGAATATCTGGGCCTGGTGCATGTCCAGTTCCAGTTAAATCCTCAATGATAGGGGCATGACCAGAATGGCTAGATGCATCACTAACGTCCTTGACCTCTATAGGTATCTCTCTCCTCTCTCTTAGGTGTGAAACAAATGGTGCACGGTTCATAAAGTCAGAACCACCATCAAATAGACTTGTATTAAAGTTTGGATCAAGAAGTGAAAATGGGTTCATTGTACTAGCCTCAGATATAAGTGACACAGGATTTCTCCCAGGTGGAACTTCAACTGGATCATCAATATCCATGAGATCATCTTGAGGAGCAACAACAGGGGTTTCATGCGCACTGGACATGCAAAAGACAAATGCAAACATCACTTTTTGAATCTTGTTAGAAGAAATGGTATCTAATATTGAAAAGGAAAAGGACAAAAAGAAATGGCATATAAGCTGGTAAAACCACTAACGTGCTTCTATCTCCTTCACTGAAATGTGCATTGACAGCTGCATTGAGATCACCATTATACTCCTATTGCAGGCAAGAAAATTTTATTAAAAAGGACAGGAAGTAACTCATTTAAGCAATTGAAAGTAGAAGCTTGATCCAAAATACTAACCAACTAAAAATCATAATCCTTGGATCTTAAACCGCATACACAAAACAAGTCCAAAAACTAGTATTCACTTTTGTAAGCAACCACAAGAGATTGAACTATGATAACGAGAATAAAATAACATAGACACAGGTTAGTACTTGCAGATAGATAAGGCAATAAATAGTTGCAAAATAAGGCACAGTACACATGGACTAAAGGGGTGAATTTAAGATGGAACTCTGTAACATCAGCAATATATTCACCATAACCTTTTTTAACTACCTATGTGTAAACATAATTTCTAGAATAATCAATACACTGTTTGGTTAACAGTTTCAGCTATTCTAGAACTCAAAGCATTCCACCAATTTAGAAGGACAACGAGATACAATTGGGAACCAATACAATGAACCAATTTTAGAACAAACCTAGTCACCAACCAGGAAAGACAGAGAGAGAGAGAGACTACATTTAGCAAGAACCAAAATCTATAAAGGAAAACCCATTTCTGTGCCAATGAGAAGGATGATGCTTAATTATACAAAAAAAAAAAGTAATAAATAGTAAGCAAACTACACCTCTAGAAAACACCCAAGTCATACAAAACCCCTAAACTAGGTGCAATCCTCTAATTATACCCCAGTAACGTTCTTTACGTCCACTCAATTAAGCACATCTTCATTTCATCCACGGATTGTGGGCAACTCCTTGAAAATAAGGATCATCTAAATTTCTACAAGCCATTACAAATTTCAACCAACAACCTGCATCAGCTCCATCAAAAAGTTCCAACCATAATTGGAATTAATAGTAACAATAATAATCGGAAATCAGGTAAGACTAACAATCAAATTAGAACCAATAAAAAATGTCAACCATACATTTAGTTGCTCAAGCTAGATTCCCTCGGACAATCAGCAAACAACAATCAATAATGCTAATGCAATACAAAACCCTAATTAAACACCGAATTACACAATCCAGTATCAATCAATGCACAAACAAATACTAACATTACCAAAACGAATTCGCTAGAATAATCAAAATCCCTCGATAAAAGGAAAAAGAAAATTAACAAAGGCGATCATCATAATTTAAGAGAAATAATAATACCTCAAGCTTTTGAGCGGCGACAGCTTCTGTGGCGCCTGTGATGCTCATAAATGTGTCAATTGCTTCTTGATTAGGCCTAGCCATTTGTAAAGAGAATTGATAGAGCTAATGGTAATAATGATAACAATAATAGTAATCAATTGTAGCTATTGAAAAGCTGCTGCAAGGACTCGGGAGTTTTGAGAGAGTTTCTTTAATGGGAAGAAAATAGATAGATATTTTGGGGTGGACTGGAATCTGATTAGAAGCTTTATACAGGGTATTGTGGGAAAAGGCAGTACGTTTTATTTGGTAAGGGATTAGTCATACGTATTTGGCGAAGACGCTGAGTTTCTCCAATATTCCACTCTTCCATGGCCTGTTATCCTTGGATTGGAGAAGATGTTGGGCTCACAACCAAGCAAACCTGACTTGCTGGGTAAGGTAAGGCTCCGTTTGGGTTTAAGTGGCTGTAATGACAATAATAATCTTATTAAACAAACTCTAAGCAAATATTTTTTTTATAATTAATAGGCTATATAATGAATGTAGTTATTTTTTTTTATCATAAAAATAAATAATATTATAATAATTTGTATTCAAAATTTTCTCATTTTTTTCATTTTAAAAATGTAAAAAATTGAGACTGCAGAATTTTTATTTATTTAAATAAACTTAATTTAAAAGGATTAATTTATTCTGATGGCATGCAATAATAATGATTTCAGGAATGACATAATTTATTTGATTTATTGCATTTAACACTTTATTAATATGTAAAATGAAATATTTATTTTATAATTATGTAATAGTTATTATTTACTTACGTGTACAAATTTAAAATAACAAAAAAAAAATCTGAAAATGGAGTTATTAATACTGTTACAATTGTTTGGGCCTCCTGCCCAGCCTAAAACAGGGCATCAGAAAATTGGGCTACATCGGCCCAACAGTACGAAGGAATTCAAGTGAAGCAATTGAAATGGCGTCGTTTTTGACAGTACCTACGCTTATCAAATCCCGTGTCGCGTCGTGTCTGGTCTATGGTGTCTGTTTCCATTCCAGAGCTTCGGCAGCCCAAAAATGCAGACGAGGGAGGAAAGCAAGCACCAGAGAAAGATAAAGAGGGGAGGATTTTGGAGATGGGTGATAGCCTCAGTATTCTTCAGGCTTATTCTCATTTATTTCCCTCATAATCTCTTTTTGTCCTTTCGACCAGAAGTCTCCACTCCTGTCACCAGCCTCCGTCGCTGTACCCCTCTCTCTCTCTCTCTCTCATACATTTCTCTCTTCTTACCTGTGTGAAGCTTTCAAGATGAATTTTAATCTATAATGATTATTATTTTCTTCTGATTTTCTTTGTTTGTTGCTGCAGTGGCTGAGGGTTACTGGTTGAAGCAAGCCTCTATGTCTCCGTATGCAGGTTTGAGTTTAATTTGAGTTACACTTTCGCTTCAGTTATTTGAATTTGTGTTTTTCTTTTTCATGGCTGATGGTTTATTTATTGATCTAAGAAGTGAGTCATAAGCTTTTTGGCTTGTAGGATCTATGTATCACGGTTCTCCATTGTTACCCTCGGTACTTGGGTCACTCACTGTTAAAAGGTACTGCTTGGCATTGTGATCTTTAATTCAGTAACTTGATGATCTATTAATTTTTTTTTTTTTGTTAATCTTATTTCTAGTTTGTTAATCTTATTTCTAGTTTGTTAATCTTATTTCTAGTTTCTTTAAGTTTGATACATAATGTATTATGTTGGCTAGATTTTTTTTCAGGAAAAAAAAAAAAAAAAAAACTGATATCAATCGATGCCTGGAAAAGCTGTTTGTAACTTTGGTTCATTGTGTTTTATTTGATGGTGCAGAATTGAAGGGCACCCGGATCATGTGTTTTGCAGGTAAGGTGATTTTTGAGTTTCATAGCTATTGGAAATTGTTTATTGTTTAAAGTAGCAGTGGTTGAAAAGTGCTATCTTAACAGTTTGAGATATCTATGTGGTTAAGTAAGTCTCTTGCGACAACAAATCAGCCACAAGCTCTGTTCACATTTCATAATGTTAAATGAAGCTTTGAGCTGATTGTTTGGAAGGGCAGTATGTGTGTTTAATCTGCGTATTATACTTGATTCTAGCAGCTTATGCATATGTTCATAGCTCATAGCTGTCTTCCTTATCTAACTTTTACCAATCATTTAGTCAGGCAGTTGATATCAACACATCCTTGGATACAGTTTGCTTTTTGTCATTGCAGATATTGTGAGCAATAGGAGATATTCCAACCAGTTAGCAATAGGAATTACATGCAAAATTGATAGAAAGGGACCTTAAAAGAGTAATCATATATAAAACTAAAATATAAGAAGTTCAAAAGCAATGAAAGAAACAGGTTAAGAGACCTTGATATTGTAGCATGCTTAAGAGGATCGTCACCTCATTATACATTTCTGTATTATGTAGATTGAGGGCTTTTGACATCTTTTTCCTTTGATGAGAAAGTTAATTTTGGATGCCCATTTTTTATGCATTATTTGTGGAATTATATTTAGAAGCAAATCGTCTCTTCCTCTCTCCTCTAATTCACAGGCTTATGAAGTGCAATATTGATGTTGCCTCCAGATATACTTGCTTCAGGAGATTTTGCTGCTCTTGTGTACTTTTGGAATCCATTCACAATAGTTGCGTGTGTGGGTTTATCAACATCCCCAATGGAAAATTTGTTCATCATACTGACAATTTATGGGGCCTGTACACGTGAGTAGCCAACATTCTTTGCCTAGTGTTTGAGAAATTTATTGTATTTTCGATAATTACAGTGATCTTTGCTCCAACTTTTGGTGAAAAATTTCAACTTCAGGTTATTTCATATTTATATTTCACACTGATTATAGTCTCTTAAGCACTTTCTTTCCATCCTAATTAACCTAAATTACCTCGGTGAATTGCCTCCAACGTTTTGTGATGATTTATGAGTGTTTGCAATAAGCATGATATCATATCAGGCATTCTACGTTTTTGCACCCCTTGCCACTTGGGATTAGTTTCAGTTGATTGTGGATGGATGAGGGTCTTTCCCCTTTTGTAACTTGCATTTTATTCTTTATTGAATATTGTTCTTTTAATGCATCACAGGAGTAGTTCCTCTAGCAGCTCTTGGATGGGCTATGGCAAGTCATTTGTCTCTTTATCCAGCAATTCTAATTATTCCGGTAATGCCACTTGTCTACTTATTTTGTTTGTCTTCATATTGAATTTCTTGCCTCAAAATGTATGAAAAATGTTTCTCTGTAGTTGTTTGTTGCTGTCAATCACTATTTAGATAATTAGTTATCATTCAATTTTGTCCCAGGTGATTCTTTTATTGGGATATGGTCTAGATGCTCCTCCTCGGAAGTTGTTCCTGCAGAAGGGATTTTATAAAATTGGAGACAACAGCTCAAGCAATATACATTGTGAACAAGAGAAAATGATCAACCAATCAAAGCCACGCATTATTTTTTCATGGAGACCAGTCATGCTTTTCTTTTTCTGGACAACTCTGTGGTCACTCTATTTGTTGGTTCTATGTGGCATGTCTGTCAAGCAGTATAGTAGCCTGTGGGAGATGTTTCAAAGGTATCAATTGAATATTCTATGCTTCTGTTTTTCTGACACTCACCATGTATAACAACTTTCAATGATGCTTCTGATGCTATTTTTTTGTCATATTATTTAATCATTATTAGGATTATGACATATGAGCTGTCAGGAGGTCATTTGTAGAAAACCTTGTGAAAATAGTAGGTTGATTATGGTAGAAGCTGGTAACTGTATTCATTTCTCTAAAAAGCTAAGCATTTAATGTGGTCGAGGAAGATTGCTAAGAAATTTGTTCTATTTCCATATTTTATTCACATGAAAAAGCTATCAATATTAAGATTATCCATGGAAGAGTGTACAATTGTGCACAAGGGTTATGCACACAAAGTACATGTTTCTTAAACGAATTCTATGTCCTGAAAAATTGAACCCTATGGATTGGTGGATGTTTGGTAGCGTATTAGGATACTGAGATCATATTCTTCTTTAGGTTTAGAAAGTCATTTGCTATGGGAATTTCTTGCTATGATACCGTCATCCTCTCTAAAACAAATTTTGTATTTTTAGAATTAATTTGTAAAAATTATCTTCGTCTTTCTCTCTCTCCATTTCTTTTCCTTCTACTTTCCTTTAATTTGGTACTAGCAGCTTGACTCAAAATTTGTTAAGAATGTTTTATGTGGTTAATATTTTATGTCAAAAACCATCAGGTGGTTTGTGCAAACTTCAAATCTCCAATGTAGTTTATACTATAATCACGTGAACTCTCTTGATGGTTCTTGTATATCTGACTCCATTTTGCAGAACGTATGGTTTCATTCTTATTGTGGAAGATATGTCACCAGATATAGCTGTTCTATGGTGAGCTCAAATATATCATTGTTATTTGTAGAATGAAGACATGAAGTAATTTGAACCTATGGGTTTTGCACTTAGACAGCCATCTGTTTGACTTTGTTTTCTTTTGCAGGTATTTCTTTGCTGAAGTTTTTGATTTCTTCAGAAATTTCTTTTTGATAGTTTTTCATATGAATATTTTATTTATGATATTGCCATTAGCCATAAGGCCAAGCCACTGGCCCTGCTTCTTCGCTTTTGTCTACATTGCTATCTCATCAATGCTTAAATCGTATCCATCAGTAAGTTCTTTGTTGTTGCATGGATATTCCATCTTTTTTTTTGTCTTAAAACTGTCCTTTTATTGGGAGCAAAGTGCGTCTTTTCATCACATACTATGGATCATTTGCATTAGATGATTTTCGTATGCATTTCTGTATGATATTAAGAGATTGGCATAATATAGATTCCCAACTACTTGCCTAAAATTTTTTATGTTTTAGGTCTGTTTAATCTTGATGTTTGGCAGATATTGCCTATTGATTTTGATTGTAGCATACTATGTCTTCTTCCTTCTGGGGGATACTATGAGTAGGGGTGGCCACGGTTCGGTTTTGAATCGGAACCGGTTCGGTCAAAACCAGAACCGGCTTTGAACCGGACCGAAACCGTCCTTCTGCGGTTTGGTTCAGGTTCATATTATCTGCGAACCGGACCGAAACCGTCCTTCTGCGGTTTGGTTCAGGTTCATATTATCTGCGGTTCTGAACCGGATTGAACCGACGATTTCAAACCAGATTAAAATGGTGATTTAAATATAAAAAAATTCAATAAATATGTTACCTCACTCCTAATTCATTTATATATATCATTAATTCTCTATACAATTATTCTCTGCATTTTCTTCAATTCTTAATATTTTTTCAATTTTTCTCAAATTTTCTAAATAATTATTTTCTACACTCATTTTAATTTCCAATACTCTCTCAATTTTCCTACTTTATTATTTTATATACTTATTGAAATTTTTAATATTATCTCAATTACTTTATTATTACTTTAAATCCTCAATAAAATTTTCAATACCCTCTATTTTAATTTTTTCTCTCTTTTATACTTTTTAATTATCAATTATTATATAATTTTTAAAAAAATGCAAGTAATAGAACTAGAAATTTTTATTCCTCTAAATTCTAAAGGGATATTTAGACAAAATTAAGTTCAAACACTTTTTGCTAATTTTTTTAAAAAAAATTAATTTTATCTCTAGTTTTTTAATCAGGTTCTAGTCTTTATTTATTAAATTTTTCTTAAAGATAAATTATTTTCTTTCTTTTTTTTTCTTATTTTATTTTGATTGAAAGATTTCTAAGAAAAATTAAAATATTTTTACAAATATAACTTAAATTTTTAATAAATAAAATTTTTCTTTAATTTTTTTTGTCTAAGCTACCCTTAAACCATCTCTAAACCACTTCCAAACTGTCTTGAACCGTTCTTTTTCGAATCGCCCCTCAAACCGTTTTAAACAGGGCTCAAACCGGAACCGACGATTTAGAAACCGTCTTCTAAACCGTCCCCTGGCAGTTTGGTTCAGGTTCATGATTTCATTGAATCTAAATCGGCGGTTCCTGAACCGTGGCCACCCCTAACTATGAGGTTGATTTAGGATCTGTTTACTTTTTCTGCCATAGTTACTGTTGATGGAGGAGAGAAAGGAAATGTTAAGATCTCAATCAAGTTAGGTGCATTAAGGATAAAGAAGGAAAAGTGTTGGTGAAAGATGAGGACATTAAAGAAAGATGGAGAAATTATTTTAATGATCTCTTTAATAATAGTGAAAATGGTAATAGCGTGAATATAGATTATAGAACAATAGAAAAGAATGTGAATTATACTAGAAGGATTAAATCTTCAGAAGTAAAGGAAGCACTTAAGAGAATGAAAGTGGGTAAAGCCTGTGGACCCGATGAAATACCAATTGAAATGTGGAAGTATTTGGGAGATATGGGAGTGGCATGGTTAACTAAATTATTTAATAAGATTCTAAACTCAAAGAAAATGCCTGATGAATGGAGGAAGAGTATTTTAGTACCTATTTTTAAAAATAAGGGAGACATACAGAGTTGCTCAAACTATAGGGGAATTAAACTCATGAGCCATACTATGAAGTTGTGGGAGAGAGTTGTGGAGCATCGACTACGTCATGATACTTCTATCTCTCTCAATCAATTTGATTTTATGCCCGGTCGTTCAACTATGGAAGCGATCTTTCTCATTAGAAGCTTGATAGAGAAATATAGAAATGTGAAGAAAGATCTACACATGGTTTTTATTGATTTGGAGAAGGCTTATGATAGTGTTCCAAGAGAGGTCTTATTGAATGTGTTAGAACAAAAGAGGGTATCTATTAAGTACATACAAGTATTGAAAGATATGTATGAAGGAGCAACTACTATTGTGCACACAGTGGGAGGGGACACGAGATTTTCCGATCTCAATTGGATTACACCAAGGATCAGCCATAAGCCCTTACCTTTTTACATTAGTTTTAGATGAACTGACGAAACATATACAAGAGAGTATTCCTTGGTGCATGATGTTTGCGGATGATATTGTTCTGATAAATGAGACACGAGAAGAAGTCAATAGAAAGCTAGAACTTTGGAGAATTACTCTAGAGTCAAAGGGTATTAAGTTAAGTAGAACGAAGACAGAATACATGCATTGCAAGTTCAGTGAAGGCCAAATTGGTGATAGGGAAGAAGTTAGTTTGAATTGAGTGGTACTGTCCCAAAGTAATCACTTTAAATATCCAGGCTCAGTCCTTCAAGTAGATGGGGGATGTGAGGAGGATGTTAGTCATAGGATAAAAGCCGGATGGTTGAAGTGGAGACGTACCACGGGAGTTTTATGTGATTGTAAGATTCCCAATAAATTGAAAGGAAAATTTTACCGTACAGCCATACGACCGGCTATGTTATATGGTAGTGAGTGTTGGGCACTGAAAGAGTCGTATGCATCTAAGATAAGAGTTGCAGAGATGAGAATGTTAAGGTGGATGAGTGGCCATACTAGACTAGATAAAGTCCATAATGAGAGTATTAGAGAAAAGGTAGGAGTGGTGCCAATTGAAGATAAGTTGAGAGAAGGTAGATTGAGGTGGTTTGGTCATGTGAAGCGTAGACATACGAAGGCTCCAGTTAGACAAGTAGAGCACATTAGGTTAGAGGATAGAAAGAAAAAAATGGGTAGACCTAAATTGACTTGGAGGAGAGTAGTACAACGTGACCTAGAAGCATTACATATTTCTGAGAATTTAACCCAAAATCGTTCAGAGTGGAGAAAGCGAATCCATATAGCCGATCTCAAATTTTTGGGATAAAGGCTTAGTTGAGTCAAGTTGAGTTGAGTTGAGTTACTGTTGATAAAAGCACCATCTTGAATATGTTGATTAAAGTATTTAAAACATCTATATTTGGTCAAAATACTTTATATCAAATATATCAACATATCAAAATTTTGTTGTTTTTGGTGGGGAGCTTGACAGCTAAATAGTCACTTTTATCATGGTGCCCTTTTGCAAATTACATTTCCAGGAATTTTGCTTTGGATTTCCTTTTACATACATGACTCTATTCTATTGTCATACGTATTTCATGGTTTTGGCTTTTCGAATACCCAAACTGTGGACTTTAATGAGGTCTAATTGACATAATTCTTTGCGCTTGCATCACGTGCTGTGTATCTTTTTTTTTTTATATATATTTTTCTTTGGACTATTAACTTGATTATAAGCTTCCAGAAAGCGCAAATCTCAGTGGCTAAAATTTTCTATTCATGTGGAGTGATTATGTTCTAATAATCACCCCATTGACCATGACAACAAATGAATTTTCTTGGGATTTCTACTTTGTTCTGCGATCCTTATGAATTTATATTTTTGAACTTAATCGGTACTGTATTTTGGTTCAATTTTGACTAGGTTGGAGATTCAGCTCTATACTTAGGTTTACTGGTTTTGTTTCTTGATGAATTAGCAGGTAAGTGGGTATGTTCTTTACTGTTGTTGATGAATTTGGACTTGATCTGGCATTTTATGCTGTTTACATGGTATACCTTGCAGATATGCAGTTCTCTTTCTTCATCTTTTGTGGATATGTTGGGGTTTCCCTTCTTAGCCCTGTGATGCACAACCTATGGATTTGGAGGGTATGCCTCCCTACAAAACAAATCATATCAGCCAAACTAGTAACTTAATTTCTATATCATGGCTTATTTATTCAAATTTGCAGGGCACTGGCAATGCAAACTTCTACTTTGCAACTGCAATCGCTTATGCTTGCTTGCAGGTATTTTTTATACTGTTTGTGACATGGTCATTGTCATTTGAGGGTATTTGATGATTCTTTATAAAGGTTATAGTGACTAAAAAAGTAATGGTCATTGTTATTTGAGGGTATTTGATGATTCTTTATAAAGTTTATATTGACTATAAAGGTAACTTTCACTTGGTTCATAAGTATCGTTGAACATGGATTCATGATGGAGATAATCATTTTTGTGATTCTTACACCCTCAAGTTTGATTTTGTTGGCATGGTGCCCACCAGTGTTTTACTGAGTTCCACCAATTGTTCTACCAAATTTCTGAATCTTAATTGAACTTCAGCAAACCAAATTATCCAATGATATAAGTTAATAATTGATTTATTTCTTAAAAATGCCCGAGAAAATTTCATAAGTAAATATCTTTAAGAGTCATTTGATTTTTCTATTGTAAGTTATGCATGGTAACCTCAAGTTTGTTCTCTGATCTAAACTATTAAAAATAGTTATGCTTCTAGTTAAAAAATTGTGGCAATGTCAATCTAACAAGATAGCATCTAGATATTTGCTAAATCCAAGTTTCAAAGATTCGCTTAGCTCAGCTCAAAAGTTTTTATAGTGGTAACCTTTAAGAGTCGGTTGATTTTTCTATTGTAAGTTATGCATGGTAACCTCAAGTTTGTTCTCTGATCTAAACTATTAAAAATAGTTATGCTTCTAGTTAAAAATTTGTGGCAATGTCAATCTAACAAGATAGCATCTAGATATTTGCTAAATCCAATTTTCTTGGTTTTAGATATATACAAAGATTCGCTTAGCTCAGCTCAAAAGTTTTTATAATGGAACAAAGATTTGCTTAGGACTTGAAATCTTGGTGAGGCATGTGAATGATTTTGATTCACTAGTCAGTTGATGCATCTTTAGAATGTTCTTACTTCTTTAATCCACATACTAATCTTTGTTTTCTTCTCCTTTCATTATTTTTTAAATATTATTTTTGCAGATTATTTTGGTGGTTGAGAGTGTTAGTGCCATGCTTAACCATGACAGGAAGCTAAGAAAGCTATCTGTCGCAAATCTTCTAGATGGGAAATCTTAATCACTTACTGAAACCTGGATACTTTTCTTCTGATGTGGCATGTCTTGGCCCTTGAATGTTCAAACCCCAAGAAAACTTTGCTGGTAAGGAGATTTTCTTTTGTTTCATCCTGTTGCACATATTCTGGAGAGGCTTGGTTTTGGATGAGAAGATAAACACGCTGCATTGAACAACATATATTGGAAGTCATTTTATTTTTTTAATGAGTTTTCTAATTACAGCCTGTTGTAGTTTCTGTTGTACACCGAGACAGGATTTGTTGTATGCATCTGTAATATGCTGAACTCTGTTGAAATACATTGTAATTTGTCAAGTTTTGGCCGAGTAATTATTTAGTGAAAAGGGACATCCTCCTCTAATGGCCTTGTGGCATCCAACTCCTAGTGCCTATTATAAGAGAGCATCCTAGTCACTGCTTATGTCATTCCAGCCTTTGATCTTGATTGGTCAGTCTCACATGCTAACTGTTTGATATCGGTTGGTGGGTCATGCGGGACCCAACCCCACTAATTTAACCAAATAATTCACTTTTTGAATTAATTTCTCTCAATCATGCTTTGAAACTAACTAGCAGTATCGCATGGGAGCGTAATGATATGATATCCTCTGTTTTTTAAACCCACCAACTCTTGCCTTATTACGAGTCAATTAATACACTAATCCTGATTAAGTCACACCTAATCACCTTATAGGTGGTTGTTTGTTCAAGTACTTGATTAATCATGCCTAATCACCAAATGAGGAGAGTCAACTTGAATCTCAGTTGTAGAATTAACAAAATTTTGTGCATGAGAAAATTCTCTGTAAATCTCATAGTGAAAATCAACATGTAAATGGCAGTCGATGAGAATGGTAATTTCTCGTAAATGCATGATTCCATAGTAATCAGACTAATTTATACGAATAATTTGCTTACAGGCATGTCTTTTTTGACCCTTCAACCTGCTTTGGAATTTGAATGGAATGAAGCTGGCGCAGCCCACTCTAACCCTACTTGCAGAAGGGTCATGTCATGTCATGTGCCCTTCAAAGTGCAATTGAAACAAGAAGAATAATTTACCTGCATGGGATTGATTGAGTTGCAAGCAAGGTTTTGTAATTACCAAAGCTACCAAGGTCTTTTTTTCTAGATCATCATAAATTTATAATATAGCCATAGCCCTAGGTCATGGATGACCACATATATATCTTGCTTAAAAAGCTCAATGTTATTTTATTATAATATCCGCTAGTGATTTTTAAATTAAATATTAATATTAATATTTTTATATTTATTATTTAATTATATATTTCCTCTTTATTTTTATCTACTATATTAAAATTTTTCTTTTATTTAAAGTTATTTATCATATTTAAAATGATACTACTGGTTAAGCACCAAATGAGGAAAAAATTGAATGTTTTTGTCATTACCAATGTTGGTGTCTCCATGTCAGCAGACCATTTTGGGCTCAATTGTTGATACACACGCAGCTAACAATGGCGTTCTCACCCTCCAAAAAATCACAAATATTATTACCATATAAAAACAAATACTTATGGGTATATAACAGATTAAGGGCCCATTCATTTATACATCATTTATTTAATTTTTTTTTAATTATTTAAAACTCGAGAGAAGGGAGAGATAACTTTGTTTACAATTTATTTTTAAAAAAAAATGAAATAGAAAACTTAAAGCTAAAGGTCAACGGTCAACCGATATAACTTTAGAAAACAGGACAAAATCTTTTTGCAATATTTAACGGGAAACGTTAATCAGGCTTTCTTCGACTAATTGACCCATTAAACAGCCAGGCTTAGAATGAAACATCACAATTACCAAGTACAATTATGGCTCTTTTCGGTACTTAATGAGCTAATTAGATTATTAGGATATTCCTTTGAAATGGGAGTGTCTTGGTGGTGATGCAATTCTTGATGACTTCTCCTTTTTATTTATGATTATTTTATGTGTTTATTATTAGATTAAACATTATTAATTTCTTTAATTTCCTGATAATGACACTTAAAGTTACAAATACAAAGAGCACAAAGAAATGAATATAAAAACCAACATCTTTTGTTTATATATAATACGTAGTAGATCCAGCTATAGGATCCTTGTAGGGTATTTCAAATCATCAATCAAGAATATTTAATCTGTGATTCAGGCAAATTCTATCTTGAATTGCAATTTACTTAAAGATTTTGTTTATGAAAAGCCTGTAATTATATTACATTCTCCACATATGTGAAATAAAATAGCAGAATATGATATCTCAAATTCGTGTTTCAATTAGACTTAAATAAAATTTGAAAAAAAAAAAAAGATTTTGTCGTTTGGCTCTTACAACTGTTTATTTTAAGTGGTTTGGAAAAGTTGTCGGAGTTCTTTTTCTTACTTGAACTGTAATTTAATAAAAGCTAGCATTCCCTATGCGCACGTCACAGACAAGAAGAACAACTTTCTCCTTAATCCTCTCTTCCTCGTGAAACTCAACACCTGCGGTAATAACTATTATCATCATCAATCTCTGTATTAACCTTTTTTTTAAAAAAAAATTAATTAAATTTCTACTGCTAATTAACATGAAGATGCACATTCTTCTCAAATTCCTTGTGGCTCTGTATACATGCTTAATGCTCTTACACTTCGAGAAAATGCATTCAATAGTCTAAAGTCTAAAGTACAATATGCCGGCAGGCAATGCCCTGGTGATCTAGATCAGCAGTAAACACACAGCTAGCTAGATCATGGTGGAGACACTCAGCCGACCTCCAACACTTGTCAAGCATACAAATATGCAACAACTAATCAACCAATTAACTCCTGTTGGATGATTTTTTTAAAGTCAAATATGGTATTCTTGCACTGTTATCATTAGAAAAGGGTATCAAATGGATGTATGTAGATCTCCCTGATGGGGACCCTTCACTAGTGAATTTCCATCGTCAGATTTGTGATGACTTTGGACAATGAAGACAGGTAGGACCCTCTAGACTCTTATCTCCCACCAAGGAGAGAGAGAGAGAGAGAGAGAGAGAGAAATAGTTAAGAAATTCCCATATTATTAGAAAAATGTTACTTTAGGAGAATAGAGAACAGAAACTTGACTTCCTAGAAACACATATTATATACTGTATTATTATAATTAATTCCAAAAGCCAGAGTTTAACTGAGCTGTCAGTGTTATGCACCCCATCAAGGAGACCCTGTCCAAGCTCATGCCTAGCAGTTAAACAAGGTGTCTTTCACTATGAGCTTTTTCTGCATTCAACAGATCCTAAGCTTACAAAAAAATCACAGAAAAAAAAAAAAAAGGTTCTGGACCTGTCTAGATAGCAAAGTGCAAGAATTTTTCATACTAATCAGAATGGGGTGTAACCAAAGCTGTTCAGTGTCACTATCTCTCTCTATATTAGATGAAATTTGAATAAAAGAGGCTTTTAAACAGTGCACTTCAGAAACTACATGCAAGCTCAGAATGGCATCAACTTTACAGCTTTATTGCAGAGTGTACATGTTATATCTGCACACAGAATGTGAAAGGAATCTTATAAAAAGAAAAGTTCTATAAGCCTTGTCTAAATTTCATTCTCTTAGGTCCTTGCCTTTGAAGTTTCGTACAACATTATTGTGACACAATGATAAAATTTTAATAACCCAATTGCACATAATGGAGGCTCATAACATTTCACAGTAACCTACCTACAATGTAGTAGTGGTTGCATGGAGTCCGTGGCTCAATGGGGGATTAGTGGGGCGGTGCTCTATGTGTCCATATTGGCTAACCTGATCATCTAGCATAGCTTACCTACTTTCAAAAATTATTTCAGGAGATGAGAACAAAAACATGCACAGTGGTTGCATGAATATCTGGAACTCTCCATGGGGAAATCACTAGTGATGTATGCATTAAGACCAAGAGTTGCATTAACATTAAGAATGGTATAATTTCATGATTACAGCTAAAGAAGATCTAAGATCTATCCAACTCCTACAAACAGAAGTTAAAAGAAAAAGAATAATAAAAAAAATAAAAAATAAAAAATAAAACAACATGTGAGGGATCATTCCTAACATAAACACAAAACATAGATATGGAGTATTTAGCGTAGATATTGGGAAGATTAGAACAAGTTCATGAAAATATTAGATTTTCGTATTTAATGACGTATTGAAAGATTGGTTTCAGACACATTGTTAGGTTGGATAGATCCTCTGAAACTCTATACTCACAAGCATGTCCATAAAAAAGGAACCTCGTGCTTCTTCAGTTTTGTTTTACATGAACTCCTAAACTTGATTAAAAAATATATATATTTATTTATATATAACTGCAGAGTGCTAGGGAAGAGAGAAAGGAAACATCTGGTAACCTTCATAGGGTTATAAGCCTAAGCATATCAATAAAAACCGTTGACATGTAGGATCGCATATAAGTGATCTAGAAGAATAATTTTAAGCTATTCTATTCTATGTTCAACTACTATTTTGAGCAACTTAACAAAAACTACAGGAGCAGCAATAATACTATATTCTTGGCTAGTTCTAACTTCTGACCACCATCCTATATATGGTCTTCTAATGGATTCTGATCAGATACATGCCAGCACTTACTTCTTCCTGTCTATTCCTCCCACGTTTCCCACCTCAAACTCTTCTCATTTCTGGTAACCTAACCTGTTCCCATTTCCATTTTCTGCTTATAACATATCAGCATATTCTAATTAATCCTTCAAGATCGATCTTCTCTGCATTCACATTTATATTGGAGCAAGATGTGGGCTTTGTGTTTTGGAGCTTTGGTTATTATAAGTTTCACATATTGGGTTTACCGCTGGAGAAATCCCAGATGCAATGGGAAACTCCCCCCTGGTTCAATGGGATTGCCACTCCTTGGCGAGACGATTCAGTTCTTTGCTCCCAACCCTTCTTCTGATATTCCTCCCTTTGTCAAAGAGAGGATGAAAAGGTAAAAATCTTGCAATCTCGTCAACTTGTTCAACAACTATTGGCATCATCATTAACATCCTCCCTCACCTTCTTCTTCTTGATTATCATCTAAAGTTTCTCCTGTTACTTTCAGATACGGGCCAATATTCCGGACTAATTTGGTTGGAAGGCCAGTTGTAGTATCAACAGACCCAGATCTCAATTACTTCATCTTTCAACAAGAAGGACAGCTGTTTCAGAGCTGGTATCCAGATACTTTCACGGAAATCTTTGGACGACAAAATGTGGGTTCATTACATGGGTTCATGTACAAGTACCTCAAGAATATGGTGCTAAATCTCTTTGGTCCTGAAAGCCTCAAGAAAATGCTCCCTGAAATTCAACAGGCAGCATCTAGCAGATTAGAACTATGGTCCCGTCAGGACACCGTAGAATTGAAAGAAGCTACCGCTAGTGTAATCTCAGACTGAACATTCTTCTTCTCATCAAAAATTTTGTTACATTATTTCTTAGCCTGAGTCTCATAGTAATTTGACATTTACAGATGATATTTGATCTGACTGCAAAGAAGCTGATAAGTTATGATCAAGAGAATTCCTCGGAGAACCTCAGGGATAACTTCGTTGCATTCATGCAAGGCTTAATCTCCTTCCCTTTGGAAGTGCCTGGAACGGCATATCACAAATGTTTACAGGTAAACCCAAGTTGGTCAATAGCAGTCATGTAAAAACCATCTTTTTCTTTTTCAATCTTGAACATCGCTTGCACCTAGCTGCACTGATTCAATTCCACAAATGGAAGCTACACACTTCTCTAAAGGCATTGTCCAATTTTTGGACTTGATTTTTCTATTTGTTCTCAGGGTAGGAGAAAGGCAATGAAAATGTTAAAAAACCTGCTACATGAAAGAAGAGCAAATCCGAGAAAGCACCAAAGTGATTTTTTTGACTTCGTACTTGAAGAACTTAAGAAAGAGGGATCGATCCTCACAGAGGAAATTGCTCTGGATTTGATGTTTGTGCTATTATTTGCTAGCTTTGAAACAACTTCCTTGGCTATAACTATGGCCATCAAATTTCTCTCAGACCATCCACTGGTGCTGAAGCAATTAACGGTCTGTAAGAATATTTTAATATGATGATAAAGATCAATGAATATCTTCACAGCCTATTTCGTTCCCAAACCTCACAGATTTTTCAACTTTCCAGGAAGAGCACGAAGCAATTTTGAAAAATCGGGAAAATGCCGACTCTGGCATTTCTTGGAAAGAATACAAATCAATGACATTTACCTTTCAGGTGGGTCAAGTGTTATGCAACCAGTTCAATATCATATCGGTAGCTTTTTTTTTTTTCTCATTACAAACTGACAATATCAATTTGCAGTTCATCAATGAAACTGTTAGACTGGCAAACATTGTTCCAGTAATCTTCAGAAAAGTGCTCAGAGAAATCCAGTTTAAGGGTATGTAGTAACAATTGAAGAAACCAGGTTTCAAAAATAGTAAATCAAATGTCACAAGTAAATTCAATATAACATGAATTGGTATTGCAGGATATACCATTCCGGCTGGTTGGGCAGTAATGGTCTGTCCCCCTGCGGTACACTTGAACCACAAAAAATATGAAGACCCACTTGCTTTCAATCCATGGAGATGGGAGGTGATTATAGTTAAAAATCTTCTTTTGTTTAATCACCTGCAAATATTTCACTGCTAAAATGAATTGATCTGAAATGGTAATTTAATGTACGCGTTTAACCTCTGTAATTGTTCTCTCAAATTGTGCTAAAACAATGGTGGCATACAGGGTCCGGAAATAAATGGGGCATCAAAACATTTTATGGCTTTTGGTGGCGGCATGAGATTTTGTGTAGGAACAGATTTTACCAAGGTGCAGATGGCTGTATTTCTCCATTGCTTGGTCACAAAGTACAGGTAATAGCATACTGCAAAGTGGGGTGTCTGTGTGGGTTTGTGCATCCCTTTTAACAACTTCAACTTTCAGGTGGCAGGCAATCAAAGGAGGAAATATCGTCCGGACTCCTGGTTTACAATTTCCAAATGGTTATCACGTTAAGATCATGGAGAAACAGACAAGATTCATTTCTACATGATCATAGCATAAAGTGAGGGAGCAATTCATACATATGGCTGGAGGGAGAAGAACTAAGATTACTGCTTGGCGTCTTACCACCGATGTTCGCTATCCGCAAGCTGCAAAAGGGAGAAATGATTAATGCAACATTTGAAAAGTCAGAAACGAAGATAGCATTTAAGCAGAGACCAAGTTACAGTTTTGATCAGAATCTCACACGCAGCTTTTGGACTTTCATTGCCAACTTATCTCATCATGTAAATGCAGTAGAAAGTTTTTTTTTTATATAAAAAAAATAAATAAAAAAGAATCAGAGGCATACGCACATCCAATATACACATTTATCACAATGAAAATTTAAACGTAACAATTAGTGTAATGTTTCAGTTGCATCCTTCCTGTTTACATCAAAGAATTGTCAAACAGTCTCTCTCTCTTAGAGAGAAGAAAACGGGGATAAACTTCTACAGTAAACATGAACCATCTAAAGAATTGTCAAACAGCCTCTTTCTCCAAGAGAGAAGAAAACAGGGATAAACTTCTACAGTAAACATGACCCGTCTAAAGCAACTGATAATACCATGATACCCTATAGTCCTGTTCTCTCTGCTCAGACAGCAGCTTAATCTCGGAATCATACAACAGGCTATCTTTGTAATTGGTAATAGCATCTTGATTCACCATGACTGCTCATCTAAATGATCCTTGTATGGTCTTTTTCCTTTAAAGTCTTGCTGCTTGATTCTTGATTTCCTACAACTCCTGCGCTTACTGTTGTCCTTATGAACATGGTGAAGATAATGATCGATATCCCTTCTTGAATGGTTATGCCCATGCTCTTGACGAGTGCTTCTTCGCTTATGTTGAGCATCATGCTTGTGGTGCCTTGCTCTAAACTCATGGTATTTATTCACATGAATGTGATGATGGTGAATATCAGTATCATGCCTTGGCATATGTCTACTTCTCTGCTTATCCACCCAAACATGATCTTCCCACCAGTCATAAAGAGGATCAAATAGTCCTTTCTGATGTAAAAGCCACAGTAGCACTAGCACTGCCAACCAAAGTGCACAGTATTTTGTAATTGTCATCACCATATCCAATCACATTTTGAACTAAAAAAGAAAAAGCCTTTACCTATTGGGAAAATAGCCAAAAGTAGACCAAACATCACCATCCAACTCAAACATATATATTGTATGTGGCAACTGAAATCAAAGAAACTAATGCATTTCCTTCTGCATACCAAAAGAACCACATATATAATTATCAAGCAGTAGCAATATCTAATAAACAAGAAATAAACCTGATTTCATAAACATGTAAAGATAAAACCATTTTATTAATTAAAAATTGCACTTATTATACAGAGCATGAAAGTTCGGAAATGGATTCAGACAAAGGCACAGAAACCTAGTAGCTTTATCTTGATTGAAACCTGTACTAATGTATCACTACCACATTTGTTACCATATCCCATGTTGCTGGCAGATTTACAAGAGCAATATCTTGAATATGATGCAGGAAAAACGACATGACAATCATCCTAACAAGTGCTCAACTTGATAGTTTCTCAAAATGGATGTGGCTCAAGATTTTATAAGAATATGTTATCATTCACTATGTATCGATGACATTTAAAATTTTATTTTACCATTGGTCTCTCTCTCTCCCCCCTTCAATCCCTCTTTTCCATCTTTATCTTTGCACCATACCATGAATTTAGAATGCTTTGGTACCAATATTGAAATTTTACCATGATATTAGCAATCTACATTGTAGACTTGAATAGGACAGAAAACAGAATGATACACTCTCTCCACAGTGCCTGCAAGGTGCCCTACCTGTCAGCCCATAACATTATTGATCCAAGAAATCAATTCAACCTGATCCTACACATTTTTACACTATAAAGAGCATTCATTTCCCGTTATCCAGGGAATTATAAGAAGCCTATCTAAGGCCATATCCTCTTTAAAAAAAAAAAAACATGTAATTGAAGAAAATTAGCCTATTCCACAAAGCGTAATCTAAAATAAGTTGAAATTTTCAACATTTGAATTGATATGTAATTTTTAAATTGCAGCATGCTTATATTTAATGACCTAACACAAATGTAAAGGCCCGTAGATGTCCATCTCATTTCATGCAATGTGTTTCCCCAAGACACAAGCTCGTTTACACATTAAACAAGTTTAAAATCTCTAATATTTTTCTTTGATATAAAAATCAGTAAATTGGTCCTGTTTGACTGGCAGGTTTCGTCTGAGAAACAAAGGCAGGTAATAAATTCTCAAAGACCACTGGGTCAAGAGTTTAGCATGTAAAAAAAAGTTTTGTTTCGTTCTGATATAAGCCGAATCATTTGGAAGAACAATCCTTTAATATGTTTTACCACAAGCATCCAAGGGAACAACATGAATGCATATGATAAATTTAAGATATATACGTGCAAATAGAGTTGAAAACAATGAAAAGAATTGAGATACGCGAGTATGACAGAAGTTGAGTCAAGACATGCCCTTATGACTAGGGAACAAAAAGGTGCCTAACACATCCACATTTCAGAAAGGAACAACAATAAATCAGGTTCAGAAAAATCCATCACCCCTATCAATATCAACTACAACTACAAGAAGTACCTGCAAGTTTTTCCAGTGATGAAATCCACCAAAGCTTCCCACAATTTCATCCCAATGCTTTCAATAGATTCAAAGAAACCATTTACACCAGTCTTTGGCTGAAGGGGAGTAATCTACAATATATTTATGATTCAAGTGTTTATTCAATGATTATTTCAGAAAAAAAAAAGTTTTTTATTCAATGATAATGATCAGCTGCCATAATTATAAGCAAATGCAAAGAGCATCAAGTTATCTAGAAGGACAAAAATCATATACCATACTAGATTAGCATACAATAGTATTTGCACGATACAACAATTTATAAATGCAAAATAGTTATGTAAGATGCACTAACTACTACCAATTTCTATGCATTTTAAAGAAAAAATTGCACATACCTGTTCACTTTACATATATTTCACAATCTGAAGAAATTAAAAACAGACCTTGCCAGCCTCTAAATATGTGAATTTGGATCCTTGATAATTCTCTACAAATGCCAATGCACACATAATAGGGATGTAGGGCTTAATTTTCTTCTCTTGGAACAAATAGCCTCAGCATTTTTTATATAAGAACTTCCAACAGTGTATGTCAAATAGAAGAAGGAATATATGTACACCAGATGGTAAGATGCCCATCTGATGCCTTCAGCAGCATAATATAAAACATAATTCAAGTAGTTACGTAGTTTATGCCCCTATCTGATAAATATTAAATATCTTTCCCTCTTAAAACCATTTTCTTCTTTCACTGTCGTTCTTTAGGAGGAAGCTATGTTACTTGGACTTGAGTACGGTTGTCAGAAATGGATACGCATCCAAGTGTCAGAGTTGTAAACTATTGTGACAAAGTAGTTAAATAGAGAAATCATACAATAGTTTCATGTTAATTTTTATTATAAAATTTTCAAATTATAATTAGTACAATTGAATATTCTTCAATTTTCATTGGTACTAATTCAATGGCAGCAATAAAACTTTTGTGTCAAAATAACAATTTAAAATCCCTAAAAATCTTAATTAGGTATAATAGCAATAGTATAGGACAAGAACAGGATGACAGCATGAATTTTCAAGTACAGAAAGTATAAAAAAGAAAAGAAACCCAGTTGGGTGGGGAAAGAGAAGAGCAGAAAGAATAAAGAAGAAAAATAAAAAGTAAAATAACTGCATCGACTGGGAAGCAGAGCAGTAAGCCAGGTCAGATCTTCTTCTTTCAATCTGTTTCGTCTGGGTCTGCTTCGTAGCCACTCTCTTCATCTTGTCTCTGCATGCCCAACGTGATGGATATGTGTCGGACACATATCCCGCGTTGTGCGGACACGGGCCGACATGTGTATGGCAAGGTAATTGAAGAGTTGTATCAGAGGGAGGAAGGTAGATATAACACTCATACTCATTGACGATAAAATGTCAGATGGTTAGAGCATATCTAGACCAGAACTGTAGGAGGGGAGTGAAAGAAGATTGTTTTGACTGTAGAGTTAAATATGGACAGATTTAATGAAGAAAAGAAAGAGCATTTGATAAAATAATATATGGAGGAAGAAAAGAAAACTGAATCTGAATTCTTTGTCCTACACATGAAAAAATACAGCTTACATCTCCTTATATAGGAGTATTTTGATGTTGATTTGGTACCACTTATTATAATTAAGCACAAACAAACCTCATCCTTACACGCATAATAATACAAATAATTGAAGACACGCATGATGAATGCTAATAATGCTCACTGGAAGTGATAAACTCGATAACCTTTATGAAGAAAAATCTCATCATCTCAACAACCAGTAAGTGCACCAGTATACAGGATTGAGCATGTCTAAGTTGTAGGGGTGAAGAAGAAGAGCGGTAGCTATTTTTACATTTTCTATGATCCGTTCTCTTTAGCAGGAAGGTAGAGGTGGCACTTTGTGAAGACAAACTGAGATGGTTTGGGCAAATCTAACATAGACCAGTAGGTGCATTGGTGTAGAAGGTTAAGCATATCGATGACTTGGTTCAAAGAGATGATGTTCAAAGAGATGATGAATGGTTAAGTAGAGCATTATAACTTTCTAAAAATGTAGCTCTCAATCAAGTCTAATGGAGTAAAAAAAATCCATATAAAGAAAACCAACTAGATTAAATTGAAGCTTAGTTTAGTTATTATGATCAGTTTCCTATCCTTTTACCAATTCACAAAAAATAAATAAATAAATAATAATAATAATAATTCACATAAAACTTCCCATCTCAAGAGGATGAGGATGCAAGATAAACAACTTGGTAACTACCCCAAACCTGTGGTCCATTGTCAAGGATGGTAGCTGTAGTAGAAAATTGGCACTCAGCTCTATCAACTTCATGAAAATTAGAGTCCTTCAGTATAGCTGCACTAAAACACAATGATTGAGACTTCATAGTCTCTGCCACCTTAATTATCATAAGAACAAAAAAGCTGTAGTAAAGTCCCTCTACTAACTTTACCTGCACACACATATTTTGCAGCTTGATCAGTGGTTGGGTAGAGTTTAAATGACCGAGTTGCAAGTTCATTTGGTTTCATAATGAAGAATTGTTCCTGCAACCATTGAAAATTCAAACAGTATTCCTTACAAGCACTTAATCATGTCACAGTAAAAAGAAGCACATACACAATAATGCAAAAAAAAGTGTCTCTGTGCTCAAGCTTCCTGCATTGCAGACTTTGGATAGGTTCAGAAACAATAGTAAATATATTTGGAACAAGAAAACAGTACCTCCATAAGGGAGACACCTCTTGAGCAGTCAAACTGCAAGATGAAGAAATTTATCCATTACATTTCATTACAAGTTGAAGTGGCAACCAAATAACATAATGAAAATTGTAATCATGATTTTTCCATAACTTTGATTACATTATGCCACCCATGTCTTAGATTCCTTATGCCTCAAAATGTGGCATATTTTAAGCAATATAGCATCATAACAGAATATAACAAGGTAAAGTTTAAGAACACCGTTAAGCTGTATGATGCTTCCACTTTCCCAGTATTCTCTGTTGTGATTGTAGCAACCCCAAATTGAGTAAGGGCTTCAAATGTGGGGATAGTAACATTTAAGATTTTCCCAGGGCTCCTATAAAAGAATGGAAGCTTTCACAATCTATTTACAATAAATAAAGCCTAAAAAATATAGATTTGTACGCAACCACAGAGACAAGCATATGTATTGCCAACACCAAACAAAAGTTTGAAATCACAATAAATGCATGATGAGAGTTCCAGAAATTCACTCCCCAATCTTTTCTAGCAGCCTTCAACAAAGGTCACTCATGTGATACAGTGTTTAGATGGATGAAGTGCATCAGGAAAAATTAAAAAACAACAGCCCATTCTTTCACAAATAAGATTAAGTGTCAAAATTTGCATAGATGGAAGCTTATTATCAATTGTTCAAAGACCATGCCTTTGCAAAACATTATAACAAGATCAGTCACTTGTAGTAGCAGTAATAATTAGGTATGAATACCTTTGGTAGACATATTCTATGTCATCAGCACTAAGTTCTATCAGAAGATTTGTATTAAGAACTTCAGTGATGCCTATGGAGAATGAATGAGTCCCTGCATGCTGCATTCAAAAAAAAAAAACATATATATATATTTAATAAAACTCAGAAAATGGGCAATTATCGAAGTCAAACATATAATTACTGAAACATAACTGGATGCTGGTTTATCCTTTCAAACCTTCCTTCCACACCATATAGTGGTATTTGCTTCCTATTAATTCGGTTCTGATCAGCCTGCATGCATAAGACTTGTCTTCTCAGTTCAACTCAACACTGTAAGAAAGCTGCATAAATAAAGGAAACTAGGAATAGAAGAGGTTACTATGAAGAAAACAGACTACAGAGACTACCGCTCAATTCAGAATACTTACATCTCGGTAATTCCATAACTGATTATGCAAACAACTCCAAAATGGTGAAGAACAGAAGTTTGGTTGTCCATTGAAAGCCTCATAACCAACTCCAATTTTGTTGCATTCAAAGCCATCTAAGGTAAACCTGACTCTCTCAAGCAGCATCCACATTGAAAAGTTCCTTCCAAGATCATGTGGTTGACCAGGCTCATCCTTCCAAGATATAAAGATAACTCTCACCATTATCATATTACTGGATATGCAACTATATCAAGAAGCACATGGCAAAACAGTGGAACAAGCACTCTTTTTTATATAGGAGGATATGACAAAGTTTCTAAGTTTCTAACCATACCATTACCATTGTGCTACAGCAAACCTGGTATCAAACTATAACTTTCCAAGAGAAACATAATGAAAGAGAAATGGCATGCACAATGAATTTGGTCTCAAATTTCAGCTTCTTCCCCTTAAGGAAGTGCAAAATTTTAATTATATCAGTGAAGGAAGCATACCTGCCTTGGAATGACAAGGTAGAAATCTTCAAAAGAAGGAAGACTAGAGTATCCAACAAAATCTCCAATAAGACTAGCCCTTAGAAAATTATCCTTAGATGTCACAGTTCTATTTTCAGGGCCCACTATCACTTCCTGCAAGCAAAAAGAAAAGGTAGGAAGATCTTTGATTAGTGAATCTATCTTCCAGTACAATAGCCACATGCAATAACTTAAAGAAAGCAATAAGAACTTATTATCAGAAACTGGTGGAAGGGGTTAGGGATAGACAGAGAAAAGGATGAGCTTTTGGGAAAACATAATAAATAAAGAAGGAGCAGCATTTTCTCTACTATCAGATACACAGCCCAGCCAGAAAAGGCTTTCTTTCAGTGTCAAGTTACAACCCCTAAATTACACGTAAATCAGATCAGGAATGGATATAATTATGTCCATGGCAATTGATCGGAAGGGAAAAAAGCACAAATCTGTTCCCATGAGAAACCTTAGGACAGCATTGAAGCCTAAATTGGGCGCTGCAATAAATTGAAACGTAAATCCTAGGCATTAAACAAATGAAAGTAAAAGATCTACAGAAATAACATACCGAAACTTTAGATCCTGACTTCACCTCAATTTGAACACTAAATCCAATTGATCTCTGTCCAATACCAAAAACATGGAACCTAAGTGAATAATAAATGTTAGTTTTGGCATGGTCCAAGAGTGGCAAAAATTAAACTCAAATCAACTCAGACTTAATCACAGACTAGTTGCCATTACTATATGAATCACTTTCCTCCACTCCATCCAGTTTAAGACTACATCTTCATAAAGATCTAAACTTCTAAAGTCACTATATCTGTTTTCACTACTTCCCCCACATTAACCTAGGTTCATCCCTTGCTTTGTTTTTCTCCTGCAACTTCAATATACTAAACCTTCTGTACCAAGGCATTTGCTGGTCTGTCGTGTGAACTTTATCACATCTCATCATATGGAGGAAAAAGTTTCTTTGGAAGTTAAAGAAAATTAAAGCTTTTTATTTATCCAAAATTATATAATTGTCAAAAGTCAAAATGAAAGCATTCAGAGGCAGAAGTTAACCAGGAAGCATATAACCATAAACATTACTTGTAAGCAGTAACCTAATATGTTAAAAATTCATGGCAATGCAGGATCATCCCAAAGCTTCCTGGAACCTCCATCGATGATCATAGAGCTAGATCATTCCAAACTCTCTACAATTCAGATACAGGCTTCTCTCATCAAGTATGTTATCTATCCACTAAATGCCCATGAAAATTAAAAATAAAAATCAACTAATAAAAACACATCATCACAAGTCATTTTAGGGATTTTTTAGTAAAGCAGAACCAAAAGAAAAACCAGTATAGCATAAAGGCCATACCAATCACCTGGAAATCTGACACAGTGCGCAGTATTGGCCTTGCCTTTCATCAATTTGTCAACTAAGAGAAACAAAGTTAATAATCAATCAAAACAAACTGTAATCTTCATCTCACATTGTAAATTTGAGATGCTGGACATTGTTAAAATCACTTACAAAAGTTTCCACATGATGAAGGTACTCGCCGTTGGGGCCCACAAGGACAACAGGTTGGCTAAAAAAAAAAGATGCAAGAATAATAGAAGACATAAATTAACAATAACAACAACAACAACAACAATAATAAAAGAAACATAAAGAACTATACACAATAGCACAAGAAGTATAAAATATCATCAATATTGTAAATAGAGTTTTATGCACAGACTATTTATTTTATTTTAAGTAAAATTTTATATATAAACTGTCCTACAAGTGGGTACCAACACTACACATACATAAATCGAAACAAGGATGCAAATGAAATTCAAGAAGTTGAAAATACCACCTCAGAATGCTCAATAATGTGACCATTCTTATCTCGCAACCTACAAAGGAGTTACAATGAGACAATTTAATTGAGTTCAGACATCATATACTTACAGAAGAATGAAATCTAAATCTGAACTTCTAATACTCCTTAAAAAAAAAACCTTTCAAATCAACAAATTATATAATAAAGAAGAAAAAATAAATAAATATATAGAGGATAGCCTGCACCAACTATTCTCATATCAAATCCCCTGACAGCCTCATTCTAAAACATAAAGCTCATCTTGGATGAAGAATAATTGGGGAAGTTTACAGCCCAGATAAGCGTTTCCAGTAATTTTTTACTGTCACCAACGAAACATTTACCCAATAGCAAATTAAAAAAAAAAATGTCGTGCACATATTGCATCAATCATCACTAACATAAGAGAAACTGGTATTTGAGAAGAAGACATATATTGCATCAATCATCACTAACATAAGAGAAACTGGTATTTGAGAAGAAGACGATGAAAAAAAAAAAAAAACACTGTTTACATTGCATATTTGGCAATGCCACTGATTGATACGTAAAGCATGTTTCAATTACCAAGATCTAAAACTCAAACCAAATGCCATATAATCTAATACCAAACTAGCAATTACTTACTAATTATGAATCACGAACAGAATGTGAAACTTTAAAACAATAGCAATTAGAAAGTGCTTGCCTCTCGCATATCTTCACGATATCTCCGCCAGCATCCGGCTCACATTTACGTGTCTTAACATAGTATTCTTCCGGTTTATAAGCAACGTCCTGAATGTCGGTTCATAAACAATATGATAGGTCAATCTAGTGTGCACTCAACACAAACGGAAGAGATATAGACCTCAGTCAATCAAATTGTCATGCGCAGTCAGAAATTTATGTCCTAAAATGCAAATTTTGTGTTTCCGCATCAAATTATTATCCTCTGACTGCAATCTTCACACCAGTAAAATATCACTTTTTACACCTTTACATGCTTGCGTCGAAAAGATTAAAAATTTCAATCATGAGTAACCAAGATAGTATCGTACACGTATATATAGTAGCTCATACAGGACATATGCAGCAGATTTATTGACGGTTATCACCGGTGGTATTCGCAGTGTTTGCATGTTGCTGGTCGAATTCTCCTCCACCTCCACTATCTCCGCCACAATCGACGCCTCTCCCCCACTCTACAACGGAAAAAATCAATAAGTTGATTTTTCTTTTTTTCCAAAAAAAAAAAAAGAAAAAAGAGCGAGATAGAGAGAACAAGCAACCGACAAGACTAAGCACTTCATAAAACAAGGAAAAAAAAATAAATTCCTTAATTTTTCATTGAGTGGGCAATTAATCATCATTACATTTATATTCAGGCAAAAAATAAGATGGAAAATAAGTGAAGTAGAAACTTACAGAACCGCTGGGAACGGCCAAGTTGAGGACGATTTTGGTAGTGCAATTGAGAGTATCGGAATCGGAGCCCTTCTCGCACCTTTCAAGCCTCGATTTCGATAGAATCTCTACTCCTATAACAGTTCCTATGCTAAAGTAACCCACCAAGCAACACAAAATTAACACTATCGTTTGCCCCTCCATTTTTGTTTTTCCTGGCGAGTTCTTTTTTTCTAATGAAGGCCAAGTTTTTTTTTTTCTTCATTTTTGAGCATCGTAAGAGATGGGAATAAAGAGAACAATTTCGGCGAGGTTTATTTCAGTTTTCAAACAAAAACATTAAAAAAAAAAAAAACCGCCATTAACGGTTACCTAGAGATCAATGAAAAAATTATCTCCGTCTCTACGTTGACATCAATGAACTCTCCGAGGAGACAAAATTCAAATTGAAACCGAAGCAGTAACGTCGACATTATTTCACCATAATAATAGTTTTAAAATATCTTTTTACAAAAAATCCACAAGGATTGGATTACGCAATGAGAAGCATGATTTGCATCAAATTATCTTGTAATTTCTACTTGACATTTTGAAATTTCATGTTAAATTTTAAATTTGGCATTCATAATTGAGAGAGCATGGAGAGTTTTTTTTTTTTTTCTCTCCTACCAGATTCAGAATGCATATGTGAATGACAATAACAAAAAAATATGATCTTTATTAGAAACATTTTCTGCTAAAATTCAAATTCAGATTCAGAGGTTTCGTCAACATTATTTGTTCGATTGATCTAATTTGCATCATCCATCTAATGTAATGAAGAGACTTGGACACCCAAATGTATTGCTATTCATGGGAGCAGTATATTAACCAAAACGACTTGCAATTGTCACGGATTTCTTGTGCAGGAAATGATGTCACAGTCATCTGATGATTAAATATTAGTAAAGAACGCCAAGAATTGCCGATATTTGATGTCATTTTCAATTGTATGGCAACTGATCTTGTTACTTGATGCTACTTGCTCTCAAATATATATTGCTTGTATGCATTTTTGGGTGAATTGTCAATGTGCCCTTGATTACTAGCCTATGCTTACTGCTTAGTTTGGGATATGGGCTTGGCGACTGTGCTTGTGATTTTTCTATTGCATTGCCTATACAATTGATTAATAAAAGTTACTTTAGACATACTTTCGTTGGATTGAAAGGCCTATATATGGCTATGCCATTATCTTTTTATCTTTAAAACTTTGGTATTAAACAATGGTTATGCTTTTGATATTTTAAAGAGCCTATATATATAGACAGCTTTGCTTTTTTACAATTTGGACATAGGAGGCATTAGCAAATCTCTAAACCCGTGAACAAGTTTATTGGAGATAATAATTAATTTCTACAATAAGAATGCACTATTTTCCTTATTCAATACTAAATCCCATTCTTGTTTAGTTGATCATATTACTTGGTTCTTTTGTTAGGAGAAGCTGTAGGGTGTTGTACAGATTGAGCATTCTTGATCTTGTGTTCTACTACTACCGTCCTCAGCAAATGGAGTTTTCTTCAGCTACCCATTCCTTGGAAGTAATATGATAATATAGTCGTGCACATTGACTTGTGTGTATGCATAATCATCCCCAATTCCCTACGCATCTAACCAAACTTTGACACAGCATTCACAACCTGCAGATTATTTTGACCATTGTGTCAAAACTTCCACTCCCGTGACCCAATAAAGCATTCTTTTTTTTTTCCTCATTTTATACATTGTTTAATTTGACCAGGTCTATTCCATTGACTCTCCTCAACCTCCATCTAATGCCACGTTTCATATTCATAATGTGGTATGGTGATGATGAAGACAAAAGGATGTATTGCATGTTTCATGTTCGTTGGCAAATTTATTTAAGTGGAGTAGACTACTACTACTACTACTAGGCTGATCTGGTTAATAATATTCTCTTGAAAAAGAATTGGTGATGTCCAGCCTTTTGTTGTTTCTCCACCTTTCGATTTTTGTCATTTCTTGAATCTTCAGTAGTTAAAAGTAAATAATAAAAAAAAAAATGGCCAGCAGGGAATGAGTTGACACAACGTGGCAGGTCATAGAATGAGGTAGAACTGGAAGATTTTCTGCGAGAACCCTAGATGGTATAGATACGTTATCAGAAAGTGGGTTTCCAATCTTTTTCAGGGTTAACTGGGATTCTCTTGTTTCCATGTGCCCGTGAACCAAAAATACAATCATTTCATACCCATTTGGTTTCAGGAATCGTAGAAACTCAAACTCGAACTCAACCCGCTGGACTAAACCATTTTGGTGGTACCGGAAGGATCGTTATCAGGTAGATCTTTTCCCCCCTGATCATCTGATCAATCAATGTGATGGCTGAAAAAAAAAAAAAAAAATCAATGTGGTGGCCCACTCTTTTTATTAACTCATTACAGGTACAAGGAGAAAAAGAAGCGCACATATCATGGTAAACAGTGGAAGGGTATTACTGTAATTATGATAATACTCTGTGAGAAGCTTTGGAAAACCAATCCGGACTGATAAAAAAATTGTTGAATATAATAATATTATATGCAACAAACCAACGATTATTATAATTATTAATTATAATGAAATTTATATAAATTTCACACAATCAATCACTGCGGATTTTGGATCAAAATTAGGTTGTCATAGAAGAATGGTCAAGCAATGTTCCTCTACAAAACAAGGACCACCAAAACAGAGCATGTTCATCCTTCCACATTAGTGGACTTTACAATGAAAAATCATTTGACATGATCAACCAAGTGGGTACTTTAACCCTATAGTTGTTTGATACAGCGCTGCCGGCAGTTGAAGCCAATAGAGCTACCAGAAACAATCAGAGTGTTTTTCCATTGCGCAGTGCTTATCATCTCCCGAAACCCAAATGGTAGGGCATTTATCATCCCTCTCTTCTTCTCCATTGAAATTCATAAACAACGCCCTCAGAACAATCTGCGCACAATCATCAATCACGAAGTGCTTTAGAGGTAAGGTAGCAGTCTCAGGCAAATGGCTCAATAGTTCTCTTGCAGACTCACCGTCGCCTCCTAGAATCTTAACTTTTTTGCCGTTTTGTAAATTATTTATTTAAAATTTAATAAAATCTAATTGATGTGTTAATTTAATAATAAAAGTAAATTTTATTAAAAATAAAGAAATAATTTATTTTTAAAAAATTACATGAAAGTTTATTATATTAACAAAACATGTTAAAAGAACAATTAAGTGTTAAATAACTGTAAATAATCGAGGTCACAAATGGCAATTCACAGCACAAGTCCTCCAAAATGAGGATCAACGACTGAAAACACGCGCTACATAGCGATTGGGTAATGTCCCAATCCACCCACCACTCCATTAAATTTTCACCTTCACAATCTGTCAATCTCGGCGTCGACCGTATAGTTTCCTTATTTGTATGCTGAATCGGAACGCTCTCTTCTCTCTCTTACTGTTCCCACTACGCGCCTCACTTTGCGCTGTCACTGTTCTCTCTCTCTCTCTCTCTCTCTCTCTCTCTTCCCTCTATACAAATGCATACGATCTCTAACATTTCCAAACGACTGCCATTTAGCTATTGCTAATCAAAACCAAATGGGTAAAGCCTCCAAGTGGTTCCGGGCAATTCTCGGCCTTAAAAAAACCGACCACCCGCCTCAATCACAACAGCAGCATCAAACCATGGGTCGCTTGAAGGAGAAACGAAGATGGAACTTTGTGAAATCATACCGTGAGAAAGACCACCCGCAGCAGCAGCAGCACATAAAACGTGGAGTTTCGGATGATCAGGAGACTTCCGTAATGGTTCAGTGTTCGTCGGAGTACGAGGAGGATCCTAACAAGCACGCGATCGCAGTAGCCGCTGCCACGGCGGCAGTTGCTGAGGCCGCTGTGGCAGCGGCTCATGCGGCAGCCGAGGTTGTAAGGTTGACGAGTAGCGGAAGGTGCGCTAACAACCCAGCAGTGACGTCCGTTAACAGGAGCCATGCCTGGCGCGAGGATCTGGCTGCCGTTAAGATACAATCTGCTTTCCGAGGATACTTGGTTAGTTCGTTATCTGCAACCGTTGGATATATTCTGCATTCCTGTATATATATATTTTTTAATTAGCCGTAGGATTTGGTGTAATTTACGGGATTAGCACTTTGGTAGATAAGAGTTTCAAACTTCGATATGGTTAAAGCAATGGCACGTGGCCCATCCTCCTTCTCCTTCTTGACGTGTGGTTTGTGATTTCCAGCTTCATTTGGTTCCTGCAAGATTCGAGTTTATTTATATTCTTGAATCTAAGAATGTTATTAGGCAATCACCTAGCAAATGGTGTCGGATTTTCCGTTCCCCCCCCTTTCCATGTGCAAACGCTATTCTCTTTTCCCGTTTGCTTCGTCTGAGTTGTTCAGCGTGTCGTTTTGCCGAAAACGTCCATCGTTACCATAGCTCTCATTCATTGAAATGGTATTTGCTTTTTCCTATTATAAATCCCATATTAAATTCACTGCCATGCACAGAAGGTGCGCATTGTGCACGACCCCTTGTGGACCCAAAAGAAAAGGCTTTCCATTTTTTTTCTCTCTCGCTTCACTCTCTGTTCGTGTTGGCCATTTCAGCTTATAATGGACGAAATTTTTTGCCATATACTTGGTGCTGGAACTTAGAAGTTTGCTGGCCAAACTGTCACTTGGTTGCCATTTTTAGGGCTATTTAGGTAATTTTGTTAGTAGCAGGTCATCTAATTTTGGAGTTGATTAGTGGGGCCAATGTTGGTGATTTCGTTGATTAATCATCATTTACTAGCTTATTTCATGCAGAAATTATATGCACCTACCACTGATGCACTGGTGTTTATTTTGTAGCCAATGCCCAATTCTTTCATTTATTAAATATATCTGCACGATGATGACATATTAACTAGATGTCACCTACTCATGACTGAGAATACCTATACATTGGAGGGTTTCATATTGCTTCTGCTAAAAAAAAGAATGTCATATTACTTAATCTTGCTTAAAGTTTAGATTTTTTGTGATTAGGTTTTTTTTTTAATTTCTATTTTTCAGCTTTTTAGCTTCTTGGGTCTGTAAATGAAGTTGTGTCCAAAACAAGAAAAAGTGGTGTATGTTTCCTTAAGTGCTGATGGATGACTTTTTGAGATAAAGTGATAGAGTTGGTTGGGTTTGGGCCCTTTAATATTGGAATTATTGCACACGTTATAGTCAGAGGCTCGTGCATTGCTCTCTTTCTTCTTTACTAGGGCGGCGAGTGAGATGTCCCTGTCTGTCTTCTTGATGTATTTTTTAGTCTAGATAGAAAGAGAAATTCTTTCTGTGTCTTTTGAATTTTCTTGTTGGTTGGCGCCATAACTTCAAAATTTCCATCAAATTCAAGTTCCACCAGCAGCAGAAGTATCATTCTAACTATTGTTAGACTTAGATTCGGTTTATGTCTTAGGCTAGTGGCATTTCAATGATTTGAGAACCAATCTATCAGTGCAGGATTTAAGTGTTTGAATTTGACAATTCAGTTCAGTTCTAAAAAAAATTTCTGATTAAAAAAAAAATAGATTCAGCTTTATATAATTTAAACCTGTTAAATTGAATGCATATTTGCATTAGTGCTATCTTTGTCAATCTCGATAATGATTTTGGTTAATATTTTTTCTTTTCATGGATTCTTTACAGGCAAGAAGGGCATTGCGAGCTCTAAAAGCATTAGTCAGGCTTCAGGCGCTGGTAAGAGGTAACATTGAGAGGAAGCGAACAACACAATGGCTTCATCGTATGCAAGCATTATTGAGAACCCAGGCACGAGCACAAACAGGACGGATACAGCTCTCTGAATCATTACATTCAAGTAGCAAGTCTTCTTACTTTCACCACCCTGTAAGTAGCATTCAGTTTTCCCTCCAATATTTGAATTGTTTTTGCTGGAACATTTTTCCAATTGAATTAAATGACTTTACGGAATGAGGGCTCCTTTTTGTTAGTGCTACAGATGACTTTTTTATTGTGGCAGTTGACAGCTTGAGTAAATGGCATTAGTTTATGGGTTTTGAACCAAGTTAGTTTATTACAGAAGTAGCCCTAGCAGATCAATGTGCCAATGTTATTCATTAAATCAGAACTTGTATAGCTCTATTGCAAATTAACATATATGTTCTATGAGGGGGATAATTGGTTGGTTAGTTGTAACACTGTCTTCCTGAATCATTGGTTGTCCAAGGCAGAAGTTTATTCCTTTATTGGCCGGTAAATGTTCCATGGAATCTGCAAATTGGTGTTTTGTAACATTCAATAGTTGAATGTGGAAACTTAATGATTTGTGTTTGAATTTTGAATTGAGGGTGGCATTTACTTTGGAATTATTTTCTTGATGATACTTGGATCCATGTTTGACCAACTTCAATTAAAACATGTTGGGGATCATGGTTAAACTTTAAACTATTTGCAGGGTCCACCTACCCCTGAAAAGTTTGAACATGTAATACGAGGTAGGAGTGGAAAATATGAACAGTCATCAATTCTTAAGGTACCCACTTTTCCCTGACTGGCTATCTAGAGAAGTATTTAAATGATCCTTCCCTGATACACTCCTTTCAAATATGTAGAGGACGGGATCAAAATCTAATGGCAGGGCAATTAGTGATGAAGACAAAGCACACTTATCCTTTCATTGGTCAGAACGTGGCATGGATGAAAGATCACTGGAACAAATAGTGCCTTTATCTGGCACTATAGACGATGAGAAGAGTGACAAGATCCTTGAAATAGATACCGGAAAACCCGACTTCACCCCTAAACGAAGAAACCTTTCCCATTCCTCTCATCTTCCCTTGGCTTCAGTTCAATGTAGTTATAGTTTCACAACTTCAAAAGACTCCATGACTCATCAAACTGTTCCAAGTCCATCATCAGGTGAAATCCAGTCTTTTAGTCCTCTGAAATTTACTCATGAGGATGAGGAGGCCTTTTGCACTGCTGAAAATAGCCCTCAGTTCTACTCTGCATCATCAAGAGGGGGTAGCAGCAGAAGAAGTCCCTTCACTCCCAGTAAGAGTGATGGCTCAGCAAGCTTTCTAAGTGGGTACTCAGGCTACTACCCAAATTACATGTCTTACACCGAATCATCAAGGGCTAAAGTGAGATCTCTCAGTGCACCAAAGCAAAGGCCCCTGTACGAGAGATCAAGTTCAACAAAGAGGTACTCAATTCATGGCTTTGGCGAGCCAAGGTCGAGCAGTGCACAGAGGGCTTCTGCCTTGCGTGCAAGCTTTACTAGCAAAGCTTATCCAGGATCTGGTCGGTTGGACAGACTAGGAATGCCTGTTGGCCAGAGATACTGATAAGTGATTCCAAGGGTTCTAGTTTCTGGAGTAGTTTTTTGCCAACTGATGTGACTTGGTTAATACTTGATTTGTAGTTTGTCTAAGATGTGTTTAAACTTTTAACGTTTCTAGTGACTGAAATCTGACCAAACACTGGAAAATCCAATGGAAAATCTTATATTTAAGCGTGTATGATGTTTGCAACGAAGACAACTTAATCCTTAGTACTCCCAAATCAGACGTGCATCATGTAATCTTGATGAAAGTTTATCTCTATCCCAAAAGAAGTTACTACTTCCAATGGAAGGGTTTGGTAAATCAGAGGGCCTGTCAGAACAAATTAGTTGTACCCATTACATTTCGTCCTGAAGGATTTGTAAGATACTTTGAAGCTGCGTTTCTAGCCTAGGAATGGGAAAGGAAGATGATGTCGGTGGTTGTGGTGGTGTTGTCTGTCCCAACTTCCAACTCAGAGACGGTAATTGGACCATTCTGGTTACGACCCTACGACTTACCAGTACATGCCTTATATTGAAATGGAAAAATTTGAGTATCCCAAGGCCATGGGTTAGGCAGGGTTCTGATTCAGCTTATGTAACCCTTTTCAACCACTGGTAAGGGGTTCTCATCTCAATTATTTGTACTTGGCCCCCTGTACACTCTATCATATACGATGGATCGTGAACATAAATGCAAAGTTCACTCTTCAGGAAGATTACCCTAGTTATTTTGGTTCTAGAATTTATGATTTCAGTATTGGCAGAGTAGGGTACCTAGCTGGTTACCGAACTTATTTGCAGGCTAAATTATCACGGTTTTTGTTAATTTGATTCCTAATATTACTGAACAGAACTACTGAATAATATATGCATAATAGAGTCAAGTGAAATTACCCAGTACGCCTTGCATATATTCTCAAGCATTTAGCACATGTTCAGCAGATCATAATCAATTCGATAAAATATACAGATAATCCCATTCTGTTGCAAAATTGATTTATTGGATTAAAGACTTGATCGTCTCCACAAGTCCTTTGAGGGTAGATGCCAAATCCTGCTGCAAAAAGCCTGTGTACTTTTTCTAAAGATATGTAGCATTGAGCTTGTTTATTAGTCCACGAGGGAGAAGAGCAATGCGTTCACCAAACATAAAGGAACATCAAGATATGTATAGTGCGAAACCAACATTATATAGCACAACATAATTTTAAGTCCAAATATTATCCCAGTACCATGATCTATTTTCATGTACAAGTGTGAAAGCATCCCAAACAAATGAAAAAATGACAATAAATAAAAATCAAAAAAAGGGTTAGAGAAGAAAAAGAAAAAGAATCCAATAACAAGGTTCCTACAAATTATCTAAGAAACGAGAAACAGACAAGGTGAAAAACTTCCATCAATTGTCACATTTCCACTTTGAGGTAGGCACACAACTTAGATAATGGCACCAGCTGCAGTGATCATTTCCATTCACTCCTCTAAACAGCATCACCAATCCTACAGTAAATCTGCAACATAACAGGAAACAGGAATTTAGTTTATCCCACCATACCACTTCACATGTGGTTCATCTCCACAAGCATGTAAAATTAGAATACATGCAATAACTTCACGTCTTTTAAGAAAGTCAGTGAACCAATTGCAAAAGATTTCAATGTAGGTATCAGATTCATCTAGAACAGTCATGTTCATGCTATGAGAATTAGGGATTTCAAAATAGAACTTACCCAACAATAAGTAATACCATGGCAACCAGCAACAACACATACTGATAAGCCATGTGCCTAGATTTTACACGAGCATCAGCTGGAAGATGCCGGCTTTCATGCCAGCCAAACTGTGGACGAAGTAGTATAATGAATCCAAGGAAAAAGCCAGTCAAGAAACCTCCAATGTGTGCAAAGTTGTCAACATGCGGAAGAATTCCTAGAGCCAAGTTAATGCCGATGATAACCACAAGAGTAAATAGAGCTGCAATCTACAAGAGGCAAGAAAAAGAGAGATTATACATCATTTTTAATGCCTCACCAATTATTTTATCATTCATTGGCTCACAGCTATAACAAAATCTTTATGCTAATGTAAGTGACTACTTCTGAAACCTAGCTCCAGCTTCCAACAACTGAAGCCCAACTGAACTACACTACTTATCAATTTCAGAAAATAGTCTTGACCTGGGGGTCTTAGTTTACCGGTATTAAGTACCATATGAAACAATTAATCAGAGATGAAAACCTAAAGCATAGAGCATGACAAAGTTATGGGCCATATGCATATTTAAGAAGGAAAAATAAATATCATCACGCACTGTTTATCTTGTTTGCTTGTCTCCCAGTTCAAGCATCTATGACATCTTATCAAAAAATAGTAAAACATAATGTGTGTATACAAAAGTTTTAAATGTATGCAAGGGAAACCAAATATTAGAAAGCAGACCTTGTTAGTATAGATAGTCCAGTTAGTAAGAAGCTCTGATAACATTGCTCCCAGAAGGCCAAACAAAGCACCAGAGGCACCGACAGAAATATTTTGCTGAATAAAGAGTGAAGACAATATACTTCCCCCCAATCCGGATAATAGATAGACTATCCCAACTCGCACTGCAAGATTATAGTCCCGAACACAAGTTAGAATAGATGCATTTCATAACAACAAGATTTGAATGCACAAACACATCCGCCAAATAATGTCATTCTAGGCTTCAACTGTTAACTTCTTAAAAATAACCCAGCACATCATTTGTGCCACACCTGTAATTTGCATGTAAAACCAATGAAAATGCACAAAAATCATAACAGAAATATTTTCTTTGGAAAGACATTCAGCAAAATTAAAACCCACCGGCCAAATCTCCTCCTTTTTTCCCAGACATTTTTTTAAAATAAAAGGAAGTATAATTTTAATGTGTAAATTTCCCTTTGTTCTTGATGCAAAAATTAGAACATAAAAGGAAAGAACATGTACCAAATCCAAATTGCTGTTCAAGGCGAATCCCAATAAAGATCAAGCTGAGCATATTTGCTAGCAGATGTATAACTCCAGCATGCAACCACATACAAGTGATAAGTCTCCATCCTTGATGCTCATGCACCACCTTGTTCCACTCCAGGGCTCCCATTTTTTCCAGTCTGCACAACACAAATAGTATTAACCTTAAAACTTTTGCTTGCTATTGTAGAATCAATTAATAGAAGCAAATTTCTAGATATTATATAAATAAACTGTTCACCACCAGTGAATTGCAGCGCCAAGAGCAGAACAATATAATTTTAGTATTATCTCTGAAAGTGAATTTTTATTGATATAAATGTAGAGTGATATAAAAGAAAAAGACCAACATAACATGATTGTAGGATTATTTGCAATGTTCTGCAGCAGTCATGTAACTAATCTATTATGAAACATAACAAGAAGGATCCATACCATACTGTGCTAGAAAGTAATATAAAACGCAATGATTTTGAAAGCAAACTCCAACAAGTCCACAAAATTGTATCACATTACTTAACTTTGAATTAGTCATGGTCCACACAGTTTCTTTCATATACTTTCACATCCTCAATCAACACATGACGATACTTTCCCAGTTAAAGGCTCTTGGGAAGACTACAACCTTGTATAATTTATAATAAGCCAACACATTCATTTTACCAATTCCAACATCTTAGAAGTAAACTTATATCCTTTCTATTTCTACCAGCAAGAAGTAAACTCGTGTTTACTGGAAAAAACCCCTATCAGCTAGGATCCTTGACTCGTGGCAACCAAAGAATACTAATAGTAAACATTAAACAGTCCCAGATATATTTTTGCTGACATAATTTCAGTGGTAATTTAAAAACCAATGAACCGACTCGTGGCCTATCCAGCTGAAGAATCAAATTACACAAACTCAAGAAAACACCAATCTTCAATTTTGGTAATTACACGATTCCCTATAACTAATTGAACAAAAGAGAAATCAAGCATTTTCAACATGAACTTCAACTAGAAAAACCACTATACCAAATATCATGACTCATACCAGCAAGCATCAAAATGGCGTCACAGAGAATGAATTTGTGAAGGGAAAAAGGAATCGCCAAATATAAAGAGAGAAACCCATTATCACAAGTCGATAGCAACTAAAACGGAAAAAGTAATACGAAGACAAAACTGAAGCAGAAGAATCCAAATCAAAGAACCAATCCACAACCCACATACAGCACCAATAAAATCCAGAACAAGAATAGAAGCAAAAGGAAAAGAAACTCACGTTGAAGAAGATGGACCAAAAAGAGGATTCTCTTTCAAAGGCTGAAACGATAGCCTGCCAAGGAACTTGGCAACGCAGCTACCATAAAAACCCAGATTGTTTTTGGGACAATTGTTGACATACATGGCCACAATGAATACAGCAATATTCGCAACAACAAACATAGGGATCAACCATGATGTCCATTGCTTATCCGATGTTTCCACATAGTAGAAGCTAGTGTTGTGTCCTCTGTTCTTTGTCCCTCTCTCCGGATCCCCACTCGCCATCCTTTACAAACACGAACTGAAAACTTGTGGAGCTTCAAGGATTAAAAGGAATTTTTATACGCGTGGGAGTTGGAAGAGGAGAGAGAAGTGGCTGGTAAGGAAACTAGAGATGGCGAGAAGGCAGGTTTCTCTGCTCCTTTAATATTTTAAAGTTGGGCTTCAACCGTTGCAGAGTTGCAATGAATTTAAGCAACGTAACCCTTGTGCGATCCATATCTATCTAATCTACCTGTCTGCGTCTATAGGGCGTTAGGCCTAAGCATGCCAACAGCTTGGATATTTTTGAGTATTTAATTTCATTAAATTTTATTAAAATAATTACTTTTACAAAACAATTTAAATTATATATAAATAAATTTAAAATTATTTAAATTAAAAGAAATATATAAATAATTAATTAAAAATAAACAATAATTTTTACATATTATATTTAATTAAATAAAATTTAAATATTTTATAAAATTATTAAATTTTTAAAATATAAATTATTACCCTTTTATTGTTAGTACCTTAAGGAGTTGTTATATGTTTACAAGAATGTCTTGCAATGTCATGAAGATTTCGAATGAGCCAAACCGAACAAGTTCATAACTAATAAAACTTCCTTGCTTTAGGAATTGACCAATGGGAACTTGTAATTCGAAATGCCTGCAACAATGGCATTTATGGTGACAAATGGAAAGGTACCAGAGATTATTAATAGCTTCCTTAATATATATATATATATATATATATATATATATATATATATATATATAAAGGGGCATTAGAGAAAAAAAAAAATAGCAGCATATATAATTATGAAAAATTTCAACGTAAATTAGGACGTTCTAACTTGTGAAGGTGAAATCAGTTTTCTTACCTTGCAGTTGGACAGCTACAAAGTCAACTTAACAACTACAAACACAACCACCATCTTTTCTATTCTATCGTCCTCTTCTTGGCAGATGAAAAAATAAAATTATATACTTAGACAATGAAATATCATCTACCTTTGGAAGAAAAAAAAAATTGTCAAGTCATCTTTGTTATATACATAATTATTATATTAAAACATATTGGTAATATAAATATTTGATTCTAAATGATTAATTAAATATTGGGTTATGATTTTCTTATTATATAAAAATATTTAAATTTTGTGAATCAATTTATTTAAAAATTTAAAGGTAAAGAATATAAATGTGAAAAGATTGAGAGTGTTATCCAAAATTAGAACATCCAAATTCAAATCTCTGTTAAACCTAATTGTTAAAAAAAAAAAATGGAAGACAGCAGAATTAAAGGGCAATGTGATCATTTAAAAACAGCAAAGAGAATCAAAAAAATTTATTTTAGTAAAAGATTAGAAATGCTTTTTAAAGTGGTGAGATTTTAGAGTTGAAATGTCGATCGAAATAAAAAATAAATTAGAAAAAGAAGGCGAAAAGCGAAGAGCCAGGCGAATGGAATAACGCGGTTGAGAGGGAACGGCAAAAATAACGTGAATTATGTGCGAACGTGGATAGAAAGCGTGTGTAAAGCGTAAACCGAGTCGGCCGCAATCCTTAGGTGTGTTGGCATTTGTTTATTAGGCTGCAAACAAACCCAATGCTTAGAAGCTACTCTCTCTCTCTCTCTCTCTCTCTCTCTCTCTCTCTATGCCATTTGGTTCAGTCACCACTCCCAAATATTTTTGGACAGCGATATGATGAGACAGATAGACCTTAAAACACGAACATGTTCATTTCCTGCTTTTGGATTCTCCATTGTCGTTTTTCTGTTATACGACAAAGGTTTTTGCATATCATATGAAGTTTGTTATCTCGCATGATCGAGCCATCAGGCCATTGTCCCTTCACATTTCATACCTGCATAGCAACCCCCTTAACATCTCTTACCGAATGGGCAAGATTCGGCCACGGCCAGTTTCGGCCCGTTAAATAGCTTGGCCAGTCCAGTTAGAGTGTTTTCTTTTTTATATAATTATCCTTTTTAAAAATTTTATATAATATTAATTAATTATTATTGTGACAATATTCTATGAGAATTTGGTAAATTTTATTATTTATTAAGAGTATAATTATCGAATCTTTTTATCTAAGATTCACTCTTCTCAAACTTTGAAAAAAAATCTTAAAATAAAATTATATTTAAATATATTTCTCATTTCATGTGATATAATTTATTTAATAATAGTTTATTCTCACCGCTGATCATATGTATTGATAAAAAAAAATATATATATATATATATATATATATATATATATATATATTAAAAATGTATAAAATTTTTATTATTCTAAAAGCAGTATAATTCATACTAATATTGGATAGACCATCGACGGCCATTTGACACTGCTGTGCGCGCTCTCTTCCTGTCTCCATTGCCCTGCCAAAAAACCCAACCAACTCAGCGCAGCCCTTCTCCGACTGTGCCTTTCTGTCTTAAAACTCTGCAAATATTTGAGTTCAAGCAATTCCAAGCCAAGCTCACCAAGCTTGGCCTAATTAGCAACCACCACTCTTGTGTTATTCCTCAATCTCTTCCTTTGCTGACATTTAATATGTCAATCAATCTTCAATCTCGATAAATAACCCTAATAAATTTGCATATAACGTGCTTATTAGACCATGCACAGAGTGAAAACCCCAGAAAGGAGCTTTCTTTGTTTTATAGCATGTTTTCTTTGTTTTCAAATCATGTTCTCAAGTCAAAGCTATGACAATCTCCCTTGTATCAAAAAAAAAAAAAAAAAAAAAAAAAAACCTAAAGCCATTCAGGAGGGTAAACAGGTCCATGGGCTAGTTTTCAAACATGGGTTGAGCGAAGATCTCTTTATACAAAACAGTTTCGATCAACTTCTACTCAGCTTGCGGTGTAATTGGTTCTTGCAAAGTGTGTTATAAAATAGACACTCATGACCCGGATGTTTACCGTGGAATTCTGTTATTGGGAGATTGATAGACTTGGGTTTTGTTGATGGTAGGTGGATGTTTGATAGAATGCCTACGAGAAGTTTGGTTACTTGGAATTGTTTGATTGATGAGTATATTAAGGTGGGGCAGCTTGAGGAGGCTAGAGAACTGTTTGTTAAAATGGAAGGGAGGGATCCGGTTACTTAGAATACTTGATTGGTGGGTATGTTGGCTCTAATCTAATTGAGGATGCTGAAGTTTTGTCGGCTAGATGCTATTGGAGATCAAGGATTTGATCACTGTTAACTTGATGATTGATGGGTATGCAAGAGACCTTAGATACCAAGAGACACTGCAGATACTTGAAGAGGTGAAGGAGGCAAAAGTAGAAATGAACAGGTTTACAATAGTTAGCATGCTTACTGCTTATTCCCATTTGGCAGCATTCGATCCAGGTAAATGAGTTCAAGCTTACATAAAGAGAAATGGGATTGATGCGGATGCTATCTTGGCAACAACTGTGGTTGACATATTAGCAAAATGTGGAAAAATGAAGAGACGTCTTTCTGTGTTTGGAAGCATGGAAGAGAGGGATGTCGATGAACGGAATTCAATACTTCACAATCCATGGTCATGGCCGAGAAGCATTAACAACGTTTTCAGATACATTGAGATCCAATATTTCCCCAGACGAAATAACATATCTTACTTTCTTGGTTTATTTATTTATAAGACAAAAGGATTCCATTTATCAAATTCAAATCATACAAATAATCCAGGGAGGACAAATCCCTTTCCTTAATACCAGACTTGGTACAAACTATCCTAACATAAGAGTTCATTGATCTTGCATGAAATTATATCTAAAAGAGAGCAAAAATATGGCAGATCTTCAAAGTGGCCAAACAACTCTTTAAATCTTTCATACACCTAGCCTGAAAATCCAGGAGCCGACAACACAAAAGGCAAGAACCACAAATTCTACTAGAAAAAAGGGCAGCACTATCAGGCTCCAACTAGAAGAAAATCAACCTCTACACAATTCCATGCGTTACACATTAATCCACAAAACAAAACTCCATTCTAGATGGAGAGAAACGAACCTCCGAAATGAGGTTGAAAACTAACTGATCTGAGAACAACACAAGGAAACACACAAAGAACACAAGATTTAGAAACTATTTCAAGAAAAAAACACACAAAAAAAAACCCTACACGAATAAAGGAAAAAAACAAAGAATGAAGACTGAAAACACTAAGAAATAAGGAAAAAGAAGAAGAAAAGGTAATAAAGAGGGAGGCGGGGGGTGCCGCCAACCAAAAATGATGGCTGGCAGTGCCCCATTTGAAGGCTTTGCAGCATTGTCGAGGTTTGAGAGAAAATGAGGGTTGCAGTGCCTTCTTGGTTTGTTGAGTGCATCATACACGTTTCAACTAATGCGTAAAGAATATGGCCTTAAACGTTTTGCCCAAATGAGTAAGCAAAGACAAGGTAAAACTGAAATCAACAATAATTGACCACCTATTTTTATTTTTTCCGCATCCTCGTGCATTTACTAAACCCCACAAAGGAGGGAAATAGTATCAATTCATGAAAGACTCAAAATAATTATTGAAACATAACAAATGACTGAGCTATTAGCCAACAGATAATGCTTTAGAAAACCTTTCAAGTAAATAGAACAATGCTCAAAAATAGTCAAGAAAACCCCTAAAAGAAGGTTGGCCAACAAGACCAATAAAGTATCCACACATGAGAGACTCAAGGTATCCATACATTAAATTATGGAAACAAAATTTCAACCTGTTTATGCTACTTCATAGATAAGAAATGAACAGATTTGACAAAATCATCGCTTTCCACCACCACCACCAAGCTTGGGGCCCTTTGGTGCAGCACCCTTAGGCACATTGCCCTTGGCCTGTGTTTTTTGAGTTTTGGCCATCAACTCAGCTTTCTTTGCCTTTTTTTCATCTTTTGTTTTCTTGATCCTCTCCTTGATTTCACTGAACATAAATGAGTAATTAACATGTACAGCACAAGTCGCTTCACATTCGATATCTTAGCAAACGAGCGAATATAAAATGTCATGCTTCACTCATTATAAAATATGGTGAGAGTATACCGTAAAGCAGCTTCACGAGCAGCATCTCGGACCTCTGGTTTCTCAGTCCTCCTCTTCTGTATGACCTCCAAGGTGGCACCAACTATAGACCTTGAATATGGCTTCTTGGTGGTCCTGCGCTTCTTCTTAACAGCCTCAGCAGCAATGTCCTATAAAGAAAATGATAACAATTTAACATAATGAGAGAGACTGTGTGTGTTTTATAGAGGGGCATGGGTGGTTGGCTAGAGTTCACAGCACAAATAAAAATACCTTCTTGTGTTGTTTCCTGTACATGGCTGTCCAGGTAAGCTTTGAAGGCTTTAGGCGGTTGTGGAAGTACCTCTTGCATTTTGAATTGGCAAAGAGGAAAACCTTCATCAATCATAAAAAATATACTATTTAGGAAATTCTTGTGAGATGGAAAACATAGGGAACCATTCTTCTGTTTCTAAATACACCTACAGACATGAGACAACAGTACTTCAGGAAGAAAATCACCTGAGAATCAGATCGAACAAATCTGATACCCTTACCAGGGTAAATCTTGGCACCGCTGAAGCGACAAAGCTCAGTCCTAATATGCCAAAACCCAGTATAAAATTACACATAAAAACTTTATAATATAAGTATAAAGTTTTTGACTATTTCACATTTATAAGTATAAAGTTTTTGACGATTTCACATTTTTTAGGATTTAACCCAAAATAGTTTAGAGTAGAGAAAGAGAATCATATAGTTGTCCCAAATAAATTTTTGGGATAATGGCTTAGCTGAGTTATGTATAAAACGAAACCTAACTATGCCAATGAAACAAAACCCAAGATAACACAGGTTAACAGTGCACAGATTTAAGTGCGCTAATGGGTAAACAAGAATAATTCAGCAACCAAACCGGTATAACACCTTACAATAAGGATAAATAATATCTGCACAAAGCTTCACATTGAGTCATTAACAGCACAACCCCGAAAATTTCTGTGCACATAACCCTACTTCAATTGATAGAAAAAGTGCAACACATTTCTGAAAAATGATAATTTCTTTTTGTATCTGCGATAGACAGGATTTTGGGGGCCTCTAGGAATCCAAGAAGGATTTGAAGTTCAAAGGAAAAAAAAATTAATTGGAGAGATGGACGCCAAAGGTTCAGGGTTTCAATCTCAGATCCACAAATTTAATGGTCACTATAATAGAAAGATAAATCAATCTAATTCAAAGAGACAGAGAAAGAGAGAAGCGTACTTGAGAACCATGGTGAGAGGCGAATGATGGCGTCTCGCTCTGCTGGTGCTGAAAACCCTAATCACCGATTCAATTCAACGCCAGCGACATTTTTATAGGTAGGCCATTTGCATTTGATTACAAATAAGCCCAAAGTGATGGCCTGAATAAACCCAGTGGGCTTCTGTATATTAAGCAACAAATATCGATTTTTTTTTCCCTAAAATGATTAATTAAAATCTCCAAAATTAAGAATTAATGCTCAAATAAATATGTAAAATAAAATTTATCTTTAATTTATAATCAATTGAATAAAATATATCAAACACTTATGTGAACTCATATTTATATTTTTAATTTTTAATTTTGTGTAAAAGAGTTTAACCTTTAAAATTTGTTAGAGTGATAGAAGGGTTAAATTGAATATAAAAAGTTAATAATAAATTACAGTATAGTACCTAAAGTTTTGTTTGATTAACAAAATAGCCTATTAACGAAACTTCTATAATATATATAAATGTATGAATGAGGGATGAACTTTTAAATGGACAAAAATACTATCACATATTTAATATAATTATGTAATTTAATTACTATAAAATATTAATTAATTAATATAAAATCTTAATTGAATAAAATTTAGAAATACTAATATAATAAGAAGTTTATTGTCAGAGCCTAAATTTTGGGCCAGACCAGCACCAAGACTTGAATCAGTATAAGGCCCCTAAAACCCGTAGTAAGTCTAACTATTCATAGCCCAACCATAAGTCAGTCACTGTAGTGTAAATTTCAAGAAAATAAATGGATAAAGTTCAGACATAAATTTGACTATTCAAATGGGAGTTTTTAGCTCATTTGACCTGTAATTACAATATATCAATATCTCAGGAGCTCAGCTCACCCTCGTAATCCTTAAAAAAACATATATAATCAAACAGAAGCGCAGCTCCCTAATCTAAGCAAATACTCATTCCATATATGCCAAAAAACTTTTAATTTAATTTTTATTTAATTAAATAAACTCATTAAATGCCAAAAAAAATAGTGCAAAGTTCGTGGGACCCATCGAAATTTCGATATCAAAAAAATTTGAAATTTATATTGTTGCAAAGCTCTTGGCAAGTGGAGCGTGCTAGTGGTCTCGAATTTCTCGTGGGTTTCCTGGTTTAGAAGAAATCTAGTCCAAAAATTGAATAGGTTAAAACTTTCCATGTTTGATTCGGACAAACCACTAGACAAAAATTTGTGTTCTTAATATATTTGAAAAGCTTTTGAAGAGTAGAGCACATTTTGAGACTGAACCCGGTTCGATTGATGGCTGGATCAACCAGAATCTCAAACAATGGCAAGCGCAAAGGTACTCTTTAGGGCACATTTTTCAGGTGATCTGGAGGGCGGCACCGGCTAGGGGAGGTTGCCGGAGGGGCGCCAACGTGTGGGGAGCAAGGGGAGGTGGTCGGTCGGCGATGGGGAAGGGAGAGGAGAGAGAAAAATGGAAGAGAAGGTAGGGTAGTGGTGCGACGCGGGAGGGAAAGAAGAAAAAGAAAATGGGCCGGTTCGATTGAACTTGTCCAATCCAGTATGGTTTGATTCAGCCAGTTTGATTTAAGGTATCTGAAATTAATTTTTTACTCTGCTTTGGGACCCAAAATAAGGCAAAAAAATTTTGAAAGAATTATAAAAAATTCAAAAAAAAATTATGGAGTCCAAATATATTTTTAAATTTGTCACATGATTTTTAAATTAATTTTTAAAAATCGATAAAATTAATTATCTCAAGAAAGTCAAACCTGATTTTAAAAATATAAAAAAATTTAATTTAATTTTCATAATATTTAATAAAATAAAATAACATAATTTACACATAAAATAATTATTTAAAAATTCAGGATGTTACATTTATATACTAATATTACAAATATGGTATTTATATTTATAAAATATAATAAATTATTAGGAATACTAATCTAACAAAAGTCTATATCCTAATATTATAAATTTATTATTTATATTTTATAAAATATAATTAAATTGTTAATTAAAAACTAAACAAGATTAAAAATTCAATAAAAGTCAAATTAATTAGGATATCTTTCATAAAAAATTTTATTGAAAAGGGTATTTCATAAAAAAATTTATTAAAAAGGGTAAGACTAAAAATTGTTATTGAATTTAATATTTTATATTATATTGTACAAAATATATTATTTTAATTATAATGGTATATAAATTTTGATACTTGTTGTTTATACTCGCAATTATAAAATGATTTAATAATCTTCGGTTCTTAAAAAAAATCCTATTTTTTATTTATTTTTATTTTAATGTTATTTTAATATGTAAAAAAAAACATTACACATTAATTTCATATTGATTATCCTAAATTATCAACTTTCAATTTTAATTGAATAATTTTAAAATTTTCATCATTATGTTTTAAAAAAAAAGTTAAGCTTTTAATGGATTTTAATATAATTTATTTTTTGTAATATAAATTAAATATTATTAAATTTGATGATAATAGTTTTATAATTATCATAAAATTAAATAAATTCAATATATTTATATTTTAGCTAAAAATTTACAAAATTAGAAAATAATTACAAATTTAAGATAATAAAAATTTACTTTATATGAATAGATTTATTAATATGCCCACCAATTAAATGGTTTAAAAAAATTACACATCACTCATGCAAAATATTTATCTCAAACTATTTTATATTTTTAATGGAATTTTAATATAATTTTAATTTTACACTATAATTTAAATATTATTAAATTCTTTAGTATTTTTTATAATTACATAATAAAATTAAATAAATTGAACATATTTATAGCTTAGAAAAAAATATTAAATTTTAAAAAATAATTATAAATTAAAATAATAAAAACGTACTATATTTAAAGAGATGCATGAAACAGTGTCAAAACTTAGGTTTTTTTAACTTTTTTCTTTTGAAATTTCTCATTTATTGAAAGTTTAAAAAAAGTCTTACACATTATACAAAATATTTATTTAGAGTTTTCTTTTTTTTATTATTTAATTTATATTAATATTCATATATATAGAAAATGATATAGACAATAAAATTTTCAACAAATATTTGCTTAATTGATTTTAAATATGTTTGTTATTAGGTTTCCTGTTATATAATATGAGTAGTTGCAAAATTTAAGACTATTCCATAATTATGATGATTTTTTATAATTATTCTTAATGAATTTTTTAAAATAAAAAGCGTGACTTTAATTATTTGAGGTTTATTTCTTTTTAGAAATCATAAATGTTTGCAACATAATTGTAAGTATTATAATTAATAATAAATTAAATGTAAATTATTTAAGAAGCAAGTATGATAAGTTGAACTAATTTTTTCACTAAAAATTTTTAAATAATTAATTATGAATATTTTTACAAATATTTTATTTTTTGTAATTTTTTTTAGAATTATCACTTAATACATTAAACTAAAGTCTAATTTATTTACAAAATAATTTAAATAATTGCGAGTTATAAATTATTTGATATATGTGTAATGTGTGCGCGCGCTCTTAGATTTGATCAATATAGAGCCTCAAATGAATTCATCTCAACAAAATTTTAGTATAAATTATAATTTAATATGTAATTTGATAAAATTATAATTAAATAGCTTTATTTTTAATTTATCAAAATTATTCAGTCGATTTTAAATTTATCTATAATATAATATTATTGTTAAAAGGTAAATTTTTAATTAATGAAAGTGAGAAAATAGTTAAAAAAAAATGAATAATTTGTCTTGTAAATTTTTAAATTAATTATTTTTTTTATAACGGACATTGCATGTTATTTGTATTTATTATACATACTCATAATTTAAGTTTTTTATATACAATTTTTTTCTATGCAATATTATATTTTCATAATTTAATTATTTTTAATATCTAATTAAATTTAATTTTTGTGTCATAATATTAAATTACCATTATGATATTTTATTTCTAATTAATGTTAGTTCAAAAAATTAAAACAAAATAAAATTAGTAACAAATATTAATTTAATAAATTTAAATAATATAAATAAAATACTATAAACATGGTAAATAAATATAAAATCTTACCAAAATCAGTCTCTGTAATTTCGATTAAGTATCTACTAAATGAATGAAATTATATAAATAAGATTAGAAAATTACACAAGAATAATTACGGAGATAACAACAAAATAAGAAAAGAAATACTTGAAAAATTAGCCTCTTGAAATATCTGAATGATTTTGGTAACCTTTAACAGTAATATCCATTTTACTTTATTTTTTAAAATTATTTTTGATAAAAGTTATGATAGTTGATTTAGAAATCTAATGCAACCAAATTTTATAACTGATAATTTTTAATTTTTAATTTTTTTTATTTAAAATACTTTTTAAATAATAAAAAATACAATTATAAATAATTTTAAAAATTAAAGGTATTTTTGATAATTCTATTATTCCCCTTCTCACTTTTGAATATATTGCAAATATTATAGATAATAATTAATTTTTTCCAATATCTCATTAATTAATTTGTTTACTAAATTAATAGGTTTCTTAGGTAAATAAAATTAATATATATATATATATATATATATATAATAAGTTAATTAGATATTTACAATATAAAATTTATAATTTTAACGATCCATAATTGTTGCTTCCTATAAATTTATATTATAAAAAGTTAATAAAATAATTGAAAAAAATATGTAAATATTGATAATAAAATAATTCAATATAATAAAATTTTTATTAAAAAAATTAGAGAGAGTGGAAATAAGTTAGTATGTAGTCTATATTTAACAAATCTCAATAAATTATTAACATATAACTAATCAATTTTTATGTAAATGAATTTTTTGATTTTTTTAATTGTATGTTTTGATTAATAAAAATAATATTATAACGGTCATAAAATATATTTTAATTTTCATGATTTTTATTAAATAATTACTCAATCCGACTAAAAAATATAACTTATAAACGATAGTTTAAAAATAATATTGTGAAAATCCAATGTTTTATTTATTTATTTTAATTAGCTAATAATATTTTAATATATTTATAAAAAAATAAATATTTTATTTGATGACCTACTTATTTATTTATATATATATTATTTTTTTGAAATTAAATATATATTTGTAATTTGAACAACCCAGTTCAATAACAACTCTTATCCTATTTTCTACCTAATAAAACTCTTGAAATATATATACCCTAATAATCTCTTTCTGCTAAATTGTACTCTCAAAAATCTGTTTATTACCTTATTTTTCTACCAAATACTCTCAAACAGATTTTTTCGTATATATTTACGATTTATAATCTGATGTGCGCAGAGAATTCCTAAATTCTTACTTCTCTATTCACCACCTTGGATTCTGCTTTCAAGGTAAAAATTATCTTTATTTGTTCAATAATGGGTGAATTTGATTTTTATTTTCTTTCCTTGAATTGTTATAACTACTTTAGAAATTTATTTTTTTCTTTGACTATTGGTATTGAATTGGATTGATTATGATTACTGATAAATAATAACTTTGAATTTAGATTATTAAAATATATATATAGGATTCTTTGACGTCAACTTCACTCGATCTGGGAGTTGTTTGACACACACACATATATATACACACGATTGTTTGACATCAGGGACTTCACGCGAACATGAATCAGGGACTTCACGCGAGCAACTTTCATGTTTTCCCATCCATCAATATATATATATATATATATTAAAGTTATTATTATTATAATATTTTATTATTAGTTTATATTTTTCTTTTATATTTTGGGTATGTAGGAGATTCGAATATTCAATCTGTCAGTTAAAATTGTCTCTCTTCTATTGAAAATAATTATTGTCTGGGAGTTTTCAAGTGAATGATAATTATAATACATGACACCGTTTTAATCCCTTTTAAAATTTTTTAGGTGCCATTGTCCAAATGAGGGATAGAAAGGAACCGAATCATATATTGAAATGGGAAAAACTAATCACTAGAAGCGTCTTTTGGTGAAATAGCCTGGAGAGTTAAAAGAACTCAAGGGTTAAGCATATTCGCTTAAGAGAAATCCTAGGATATGTGACCTCCTGGTAAGTTCTCCATTTAACCCATGGGACAAAACCGTGAGGCTCGATATGAGGTGGGCCAAAGCGGACAATTCCTCTAGTGGTTGAGCAGGGCGTTACAAATATATATCTAAAAATTTTCAATTATATTTTATAAAAATCTATATATTATTAATTGAACTAATACAAAAATAAATTTTAAAATATTTTAGTAACTCAAATAAGAAAAATTTAGATTATCACTTTGCTAAATATTAAAAATAATGTTATAAAGTTTTTTTTAATATTACAATATAAATTTTTGATAACAATAATTATTCTAACACCAATTCATAGTAATATTTAAAAAAATTATTGAAATTCATTAAAAAATTGAGTTATAATTACATTTATTTTGGTTTTATTATTTGTTCATATTTTATTTTGAAACATTTATTTATTTTTTCTTTTTTTTCCCCTTAAATTTGAAATAAAATGATCGCAAATATGTGAATTAAAAGTATAAATAACAAGAAAGAGAGAAAAAAAAATAAAAATTCAGATATTAATATTAGATATATTATTTATTTGTTATTTTTTATCAATATGAAGTTTGTTAAAATTAATAAAAATATTAAAATTATTAATATATTAATAAAGCTAAAAGGAGTAGCTAAATTTAATAATAAATGAAAAAAATAAATTATTTTTTCCAAGAGTTAATTGTTTTTAATTAAATTTATTATTAAAACTGAAAATATTTGGAAAGGTTTACGATTAAATTGATATAATTAAAAGTTTTGACTAAAATTGATAATTGACATAAAAGTTTTGATTTTTTTTGTCTTTTAATTTTATTTAATTATGTAAATATATAAGTATTTAGAGTTATATTAAAGAATAAAATTAATATATGATATATAATTACAACAATGTATTTTTAAATTATATAATTAAAATTTTGTCAATATATTTATCATATATACCTTTTTAATTTAAATACTTCAATTTCTTTGTAACACCCCATTTGCATAGCCTGGTAGATTTCACTGTTCCGGTGACTGGTGTCGGTCCGGACAGTTAAGGGGATTAGAATCACACTTAAGACAACTAGATAAGCCACAAACACAAATAATTAGTAATGTTCAATTAGTTAAGTATAAACAAGAAAAACAAAACATAAAAAGTTAAGCAGAGAGTCACAAATGGGTGACCTCCTGAACGCATTTGAAGTCAATTTAAACTCAAATTTCGAATCGAAAAATGTGACGCTGCGGTCCTTAGGACCTTTATGAACACAGTGGAAAAGAGAAAATCATGAAAAAGAATTGTTAAGCCAGTCAAATAATTAGGTCAGGGAACCGAAAGAAATATAAAATTAATTGCAAACCGGGTTGAACCGGCGAAGGGCAATTTGGTCAATTGACCCCGAGAGCTGACTCCTGACCTAACTGTCAAATAAAATGGGAGAAAAGAAAACTTCGGGATCGAGAATTAAATTAAAGAACTAATAGAAAAAAAAAAGAGAAAATGGAAAAGTTAAAAAAGTGTAGGAAGATGACATCATGCATGATATCATGCATGATGCCATAAGTCATATAATTAATAAATTAATTAAATAGATTTTTAAGTCTTCCATAAGGATAAAAAGAAAAGAAAAGAAAAGAAAAAAAAAAGTAAAAAGCCTCATCTTCCTCCCATTTACGTTTCTCTCTCCCTCACCATTGTAAACCTCCATTAAAGCTTGCTTCAAGCTTTGAAACCACCATTAAACCCCAAATCCTCCCATACTTGCTTCATAAAAACTTGATTTAATCACTTGAGAGGAAGATTGGTCATCAAAGAATTGAAGAAAATTGAGAGAAAGTGAAAGTTCAAAGACACCTAACAAGGTAAGTAATGCAAACTTCAAGTTTTTAGTTTAATTAGTGTATGTATAGCATCAAGAGCATAGAAATAAACTTAAAATAAAAAAAAATATGTGTGAGGGACTAAAGTGAAATTCGGCCAGCATGTGTATAGGGGTATATTTGCATGGTTTGATAGATTTAAATACATATGTGAGCTTGTTTGAGATGAAGAAACATGTATGTATGCATGGAATTAATCAAATGCAACAATTTAGTGTGGTTAGGGTTTGGAGGCCTAGGGTTTTGAGCCAAAATTTGGAGAAATGCATAAATGATGACTTTGACCTAATGTTAGATGAAAAATGATAAAAAATGACCAAAAGAGATGTGTGGAAATTGTGAGAATGGAAGTTAAATTCGTAGGGCAAATGGTCATATGACCAAGCCAACTTTGAAGGATCAAAAAGGAAATTTTACAAGTCCAATTGATATGCCACCAATTGGGGATGAAAATAGACATAAAATAGTACAATTTTCATTGAGGAACCATGGCCAAAAATTGACCAAAACTTAGTGAACCAATTGATCAAAGTGAAATGAGAGCAGGCTACCACTGCATAAACTAATTAAATGAATAGTAATTGTTCATTTGGTCATAACTCGAACTAGAAAGGTCAAAAAGACCTGAAATTTTATCAGTAATTAGATAAGAATAGATCTAAAACTTTCATGAAGAACACCACCCCAAATTATGCCATTAACCTAATCAAATGATTGAGCAAAGTTGAGTTCTTGAACTCGCAAATCGCAGATTTCCATTTGAACAGTAAAGTTCCAATGGCTATAACTCTCTCTAGAAAACTCCGATTCAGGCGATTCTTGAACCGATGGAAACCTAAGACATAGTAGAACATTTCGTATGAAGGAAATTAGACCAAATTATGGACTTAACTTGATCAAATTATTGAATGAAGTTGGATCAAAAATCTGCCAGAACCTAAATTGCAGCATGAACAGTGCACGTGAACAATAATTGTATTTTGGCTATAACTTGAGCTACAAAACTCCAATTGGGGTGATCCAAAAATTAGAATACACTTAAGACAATAAGGAACATTTTCTATGAAGGAAGTTTTGCCAAATTCCAACAATAAAAGGGCCAATGAAACAGTGCAACTTAGGACTCCAAAACCGAAAATTGGCAATTTTGCCTAAAAGACCTAAGCTTTGAGAAAATGACCAAAACCAACAAATTTAATGACCAAAATGTGGTATGTGGGTGAAGTTGGAGTTCCCATACCTATTAAGCCTTAGAAAGTCAACTATTTGACTTGAATAGTATTATGAATAGTAACCCGAAACACAAAAATTTCGAGAACGTCGAATTTAACACATTAGAACTAGGTAAATGTGAAGTTAAATTTATTTTGGATTTGTGTTAAGTTCTAGTACTGAAACATTGTAAAATTGTGTGTTTCAGTTGAAAAAAATATCGGGAAGGAACCCGAGGAACCGAGTCGAGGCTAAGGGACGACTTGCTTGAGGTTTGTGCACAACATCTCCATGCTTTAAAATTCATTGATAAAGTGAACGAAATATGTATTTTACTTGTGCTTTGGAATTGTTGAAAGTTTATTTGTGACATTATTTATGATGTTTTGATTTAAACTGTGAAAGTTATTGTTTATATTTGAAATGACAATATTTTGCAAATTGTTAAGATAAGTTTTGAAACCACAGTGTCATGACCATATATTTGAACACCTCACTAGCACGACTAGTGGGGGTAATTAGTTTCGAATTTTGATTCCTTCTCTGGAGAAGTGTTGAGGTGTGCCAGTAGAAGAGGATGTGAATGGATATCCATATATTTGAGCTAGCTAGCCTTGTGATGTGATTTCTCTTTAGCCTCTGGCTATTGAGATTCTATTTGTTTCGAATGGCATGATTTAACTGTGGGTTTTATGAAATGTGTTTTGATACTTCGAAATGAACGTGGTTTGCATTAAAATCTCATAATTCATGTTTTGTATTTAATGCTCATGTTTAGTCAAATTTTTGAATAAATATGATTTTATTTTTGCATAAAGATTATTTTAGTATGTTGTGCACCACTGAGTCCTAGTACTCAAGATAGCTTTATTGCCTTGCAGATACTGAGAGCGAGAGGAGCGGCATTGAGTCTTGAGATGTGAGGAGCTAACAGTTTAAAGTCTTCGGGTATAATTTATACCCTAACTGTAAATATTTCTTTTGATGTATGTATTGCATATAAATGTATGGACATGTAAATGGGTCTTGAGCAGCTTGTACAAAAATTTGTATGAAGTTTGTAATAAAGTTTAGTTTGTGTTTCTTTTGATATAAATTTGTAAGGATGTGTATAAATTGTTTTCTCTTTAATGAAATATGAGTGGAACTATTTTATTTAATTTGAATGAAATGTATTGCTAGTATTTTGAGGATTATTGAATTTTGAACTTGAGAAATTGATTGAAATGGGTTGAGTTTGATTGTGAAATTGAAGTAGTTGTTGAGAAAAATTTTAGAAGTGCTTTTTACAGGTATTTGAAGAACTGTTTTCTCAAAATACAGAGGGAACTCTGTCAAAATTTTTATAAAATTTGTGGAAAAATAAAATGGACTAAAAATATTAACTAGATTTACTTTTAATCATATGTTTTAAATTTCTATTAGAAAATGCTCACCACTTATCAAAAATAAGAAAATTGTTTTAAAATCCCTTGTAGGGTACTTAATGAGTTATCGATAGGTAAAGTTCTGTAGTTCATTAGGTATTCTACGGGATTATGTTATGCCTTACAGAGTGATAAGGTGTGATGTTCTTAATTTTTAATTTACATTATATAGAATTATATGTATAAATTAATAAATAATAAAAATTTATTTAATCATTAACCTAACTATTTTACTTACAGTGTTTATTATTTTCTAATAATTAATTAATAAATATAAAAAATATGAATGAAAAAATTTATGAAATGATCAAATTATTTTATAATTTTTTAATTTATAATAAATATTAATTAACATATTAAAATCTTAATCTTATTATAAATCTTATTTCAAAAAATACTTATATAGATAAAAATTATAACTAATAAACAATTTTATTAATAGTAAATAATAATATGTAATTTAAAAGCTTAATGTTAAAAAATATTTTTTTCAAGTTTTTATAATTATAGCTAGATTTTAGTATGATTTTAAAAGTTTTTTTTTAACCTACTATCAAAATTGATTTAAATCAGTTAATGTAATTTAGTTTTAATTGTTAATTTTTCTTCTGGTCTTAATTTTAACTGTCAATTTACTTCAATGTTCACTGTCACTAAAAATAATAAATATTTAAAGTCAAGTTGAATTTCTCAAAATTAAAAAATTGACTATAATATACTCTAAATATAAGGCATAATAAAAATAAATTTAAAAAATTTAAATATTAAAAGTATTGTGTCATGATAATTTCGTATTATGATAATAAATAATTAAATTTAATTAGCTATTAAAATTAAAATATTGTGTATATCATATAAAAAAAATGACAAACTTATATAAAAATAAAGCAGAGAACATAAAATCAGTAAATTAATAACTAGTCATGATTAAAAGAGGTTTAATTGAAAAAAAAAAACCTAAAGTTTGGTAATTTTTACAATTAAATTCTAGAATTTATATAATTGATAATTAAACTCTTACGTTTGATTAATTTTTAAATTGACCCGATTGTCAAAAAATCGTTAGTATATTTAATGAAATTCCACATTAATTACCATATCATCATTGAATAAACCATATCAAAACCCCAAATTTGAGTTAATTGCAAAAAAAAAAACATAAAATTTATAAATTTTTACAATTAAATAATAAAATTTATACAATTGCCAATTAAATATTCACGTTTTATTGATGTCTCAATTTACTTGACTATCAATAAATCATTAGTATATTTTAACAAATCATAAATTATAGGCTAAACATAGTTTCGTAGATATAATTTGTAACACCCCTAATTTTTAAATTTATTATTTTGTGAGTAAATATTAATATTTTATTTTATTTAAATTTTAGAAAATTATTTGAAATTTTTTGGATTTTAGAAATCGGATTCGATTTTTCAAAAATATAAAATTTTGATATTTTTAAAAAAATTAATTTAAAGATCACGTGACAAAACTAAAAATATATTTAGACTCTACATTTCTGATTTTTCTGAAATTTTTTCAAAATTTTTGGGTCTCGTTTTCGGTACTAAGGCAGAGTAAAAATTTAAAATTTTGTATCCTAAATCGGACATGTCAAATCGAATCGGACCGGCCCTCTTCCTCTTTTTCTTTTCTCTTCCGCGCGTTCCCGACAGCCTCTCTCTCTCTCTCTCTCTCTCTCTCTCTCTCTCTCTCTCTCATGTTTTCTCTCTCCTCCCTCCACCCCTCGCCGACCAGCCACCGCCCCAACCTTCCCCACACGCCGGCGCACCTCCAGGCGATGTCCCTGCCGCCGGCCGACGCTCCAGGCTGCCGGAAAAGTTGCGCGAAGTCCCCCATGCGCGTTCATCGTTTTGTCTTCCCGGGCCAATTTCAGCCAATCTGGCCATCGATCGGATCGGGTCTTGCGTCAAAACCTATCTACACCTCGAGAGCTTTCCATAGACACCAAAAATACCAAAATTCAACGAGCGGTTTGCCCAATTTTTGTCCGGAAAATTTTAGCCCATTTCGACTTTTGGGCTAAATTTCTCGCAAACCGTGAACTCTACGAGAAAACCAAGAGTACCGGAGTTCTCCACTCGTCGAGAGCTTCGCGGCAATACTAATTTCAAAATTTTTCGACACTGATTTTCGGTGAGTCCCGCGAAACTTCGTAGTATTTTTCTGAGCACTAAATGAGCTTAGAAAATTCCGTAAAAAATTATTACTAACCACCGTGTTGTGGGCTTCGTGTAGGTACCTTCAATTCATGGAAATTCAATAGTTGCCTGGGTCTGTAAATTTTGGGCCAAGCAGACAAGCTACGGAAAAAGTCTCAGAATTGGATCGAGATTTTGGCTATCCCACTGTTGTCAGATGTCCCGAATGCGTTTCCGAGGTCGGAATCGGTATAGGTAAACCCGAAGCTTACTTTTTCTTAATTATCTAGTGCTTGAATTGGATTAAAAATCCATAGAATATTCGTGGTAGCTTAGAAAATTAAAATTCCTTTTGCATTAGCTTAGTAATAATGCTAAGGACCTCGGGACAAAGTTTTAAAATTTTTAGAGTTCATTTGGGTAGTTTTTTCAAAAAGGGTTAATTATAAGGACTAAATTGTAATTGCTGACTTTTTGGATGGGCCCAGGAGAGGCTATGTGATATGATTGAGCTGTGGGTGTGTTGTTTGTGGATATAGAAGTGCGTTTTAAGCCATTTTGCAGGTTGGGTAGGTCCTAGGTATAGGGGAGACTCTGCCGGATTTTCGGCACGACTCAGGACATCTTTGGTCTTTTTCTAGTTTGTATTGAGTCAGATGTATTAAATAATTATAATAAAATTATCAGGTGAGCCGGGATGGCCTTCCTCCTCCGCCCAGCTGCCACAGTGACTTTGGTTAAGTCTGTGAGTAAAATATTAATTTTAATTGTAATTTCGATATTATTATATGTTCAAGCATGCCCATGCATTACTTATAAATATGTATCTATGTAGTTAAACACTAGGCACGTTTTATATTGCATTCATAATTGTTGAAGTGCCATGGATGTTGTTTGTGGTAATTTAGAGCTGTGTGTGTGTGGCGTGCGTGTGGTATGGTATTGGATATGGACAGGACGGGTAGACATGGCTTGAGAGACACTCGCTGAGACCCGGTCCTTCAGGATAGACACGACTTGAGAGACACTCGCTGGGACCCTGCATTTGGTTTATTAAGCGAAAGTCCTGCTTGAGAGACACTCGCTGACAGAGGTTGGATTAAGAGGGTTGTATTGGGGATCAACTCCCATATATGTATTGCTTGACAGTGTTGGGTGTGTGAGTGCTCCAAATTTACCTTTTTGCTGTTATGATATGAAAATTATGACGATATTTCATTTCACTCCACATGGTGCATTAGCTTTAGATAGTTATAGAGATTATGATTAAAATTGGTATTTTACTCTCTAAGTCAAACGCTCACTCCTATTCATCTATTTTTCCAGGCTACAGGAGGATTATTTATTGTGGCTAACCTGCTCTTCTTCTCCGCAGGTCCATTGATAGTATTTAATGTAATTTGTACAATTGAGTTAAATTTTAGATTTCGCATGTGCTAGAAGTATTTAGTGTTATTTTGGGCCTGTATTATAAAAGTTATGTTGGACCTGTAAAATTATTAACTGTATGTATGACTGGATTGGATGAGGGAGCTGAGCTCCCATTGGACTTTTGATATTATGAGCATGTGAAGGGTGAGCTGAGCTCCCCAATTTATTATATATTGTGTTTACAGGCCAGGCGAGTCAAAAACTCCCCGTTGAACGGTCCATTTTATGGTCGAACTCTGTCCGGTTGTGTAACACCC